>NC_057811.1:398942303-398973664 GCF_018294505.1 Triticum aestivum
CCCGCGCCGCCGCCCCGCTCCTGCCCCGCCTCGCCGCGCCGCCGCGGAAGCCGCCGGAGCCGCCGCCGATCCGATCTAGCCGTTCGGTTTTTTTCGGTTTAGGTAAAAACCGTTGGTTTTTTTATAAAACCCTAGTTTCGTTTTTTTAGATCGGTTCGTTGGTTTTCTCGGTTTAGTTTATTTAGCGGACGTTCGTCCGTACGTACGATTTAACGAATGGTTTTCGCTCGATAGTTACTGACAACGAACGTTCGTTCGTTAGCCTGTTCGTCAGTTTTTCTTTTCTCGGGTTTTTCACGATTATTTTCGATCGCGATTTCTGATCCGATTTTCGTTTTAGTTTATCTTTTCGCTCGTTTATCGGAATCAGGCGATTCAAACGCCTAGATCTTCGTCTCGAAACCCTCTTTCTGTTTAATCAACTTGAACAAGATTTTGGTACTGTAAAATTTGACTTTAGTACAGATTAGTAAATGGATCTTGTTTCTTCTGCAGTTTGAGTTTCGTTGCTCCGTTTGATTTGATTCTTTTTGCAAACCGGAGTTCTTAAGTTGAACTTTCAGGTCAATTCTTCTTATTTGAGTTTTACCCGTGCATCCATGATTGATTGCTTATGTATGCTATTGTTTGTTTGCGATAGAATTCCCGGAGTGCGAAGCATGCTACTACGAGTCCCTAGGTTTTGCGGATCGTCAGCAAGGCAAGTAACACATTGATCATACTCTTTTCATACCCAGTTTTTATGCATTAGCTCCAATCCTCAAACACTGCATGATTAGGATGTGATTAACATGTGGGTATTGGGAAATAGTTGATGAGGTAGAACCTATTGCCCTGTTATTATTAAAACCCTTGGGAGTTACTTCTACGTATTGCTTATATTGCTATGCTATGTTCGTAGACGTGGTTTGGGTGAGTGAATCCATGACAGATGTGAGATTGTTAATTAATGGTTCAACTTAAGGCGGCAACTTTAATACACATCTAGGTGGATTGCTTGTCGGGCACCTGGAGAATCCAGTGTTGTCCTAGGATATCCCGGAGTACCCGTGTGATCATCCTAAGGTCCGCCACCCAGGCTCAAAGGGAACTGAGATATTTCATGCTAGAAACTTCCGGGTGCAGCCACAAGCTATTATGGGCTCTAGCATAGTTGAGTAAGTTGTATGACCTCTTCCAGTGGTAGGCTAGCAGATGTAGAGGGATGTAGGTTGGTATTGTCTATCCGGGGTTAGAGTTAATGCTTCTGGAAGACTGTGTCTTGGACATCCGTTTCTCAAACACCATGTAGTGCGAGAAATCCAACGGAGGAGATCGAGTCTTGTGGGGAAAAGTGCGCAAACCTCTGCAGAGTGTACAATCTAATCATGGTTAGCCGTGTCCCCGGTTATGGACATCTTGAGTATCTAGTACTTGGACTATCCTAAGTATCTCATCACTCTAATTTAATATGTTGGGTTGATAATTACTTTTAATTGGGATTGATTTGGAGGAACCTTCTCAATGATGTTTCAACTACCATGATAGTTAAATAAAATTTAATCCTTTGTTGTAGGGAAAAATTGGCTTTTCGCAAAACTATAACCATAGAGCTTTCCACCAGCCAAATATGCATGTAGTGATAGCATTATTCTGTTCTTGCTCTACTGAGTTATATTGCCAACATATTCCATGTGTTGACCCGTTTTCGGGCTGCAACGTATTATGTTGCAGACTTTTCAGACGAGGAGTAAGGTTCGTTAGGTCATTGCCGTGCAGCTCAGCTATGCCGTTGGAGTTGATGGCCTCACTTTATCTTCCAAGCCTTCCGTTGTTATCGTATTAGATGGCCTTAAGCCATATTTATTGTAATAAGTTCTCTTTTGAGACATTCGATGTAATAAGTGTGTGATTGCTACTCTGTTATAAATCCTTCGAGTACTGTGTGTGTCAGCATTACCGATCCAGGGATGACACGGAAGCACGGAGACTTGACCATTTGAGGTCGGGTCGCTACAAGATGGTATTAGAGCACATGCTGGGTGTAGGACACGACCACTAAGATAAACCATAGGTCACTATTCTCTACTCATTTCTGACTCCTCTCCATTTCTACTCTTAGGATGGCGGATCCAAGGAACAAGTTTGCACAACTGGATGAAGACACACCCTTTGGACGACACTTGAAGGAAGTCACTAGGTACCTGAACATCGGAATACCAAGCTTCACCGGGACCTACAACGCCACTTTACCCAAAGAGGAGCGCTGGATGATTCGAGTTCAAGTTCCAGGAAGGACGTTCTCGCCAACCACTAAGCCCATAGAGTTTTCTTTTGAAGCACCAACCTGGAGTCTAGGCAAGAGCATGGTAGCCCACATTGCCATGGGACGCATTGGATAAGTCTACAACAAGGATCTCAAAGACACTATCTACCAGATATGTGGGCACCGAGATGAGCAATGGGAGATGATTAGCACCAAGAAGGACAGATCCATTGCAGCTTTCATCCAGGAGTTAAACCAGCACATTCGACGCCAGGAGAATCAGATGTGCGCAGACATGATAGATTTGAAGAAGGCGAAGACAAGGATCATCGAGCTGGAAGAAGAACTTAAGTCTACACGCGATGGATATGAGGAGGAAATTGCAACACTATTGGAGAAGAATGATGACCTGATAAAGAAGATCGGAGTATTCATGGGAGACCCCGCGCCAGGAGGAGAGGATGAAGATTCCACTTGCCCGGAGAACTACATCATCATCGACGACACCGACTCCGACCCCAGTGAAGATGACTTTGAAGACAAAGGTGGAGCAGACATCATGGAGTCTTCCACCGATCAAAATTTCTAGATGACCACCAAATAATTAGTAGTATTCCCCCATGTATATAGTAGTAGTTGAGCACTTTTAACGATAGTTCTAGACCGTTTGTATGCCCTTGCTTGATTGATTGAGTGAAATGATTGTGTTTGTCTCATGTGCATATGGGTAGTGCTTTCTCACTAGACCCCTTTTCTATTCTAATCTCTCCCCTCTAAACCCATCAGATGCCTCCGAGACGTGACACCGGATTTGCCTTCCCGCTAGAGCTCACTCAGTTGATCCAGCAGCAGAATGCCTTGATGCAATTGTTAGTCCAGAACCAAGGCAACAACAACAACAACCCACCTCCAGTTGACAACTTAGCTCGCTTTCTGAGGTTGCAGCCGCCGGTGTTTTCCAGTAGCACCGAGCCTATAGTTGCTGATGATTGGCTACGCCGTATTGGAAGGGAGTTGACCACGGCAGGTTGCACAGATGCTGAGAAGGTGCGCTTTGCCACACATCAATTGGATGGACCAGCAGCCTCATGGTGGGAGAATTATACGGCCACTTGCCCCATAGCCAATGTCACTTGGGATCAGTTTCAGCAAGCTTTCCGCACAGCCCATGTCTCAACTGGAGCTATGAACATGAAGAAGCATGAATTTCGCAACTTACGCCAGGGGAACCGTACTGTGGCTCAGTACGTGGATGAGTTTAGCAAGTTATCTCGCTATGCCCCTGATGATGTGGCCACAGATGCCGCAAAGCAGGAGAAGCTTATGGAAGGGCTGAATGATGAGATGAGCATGCAGTTGATGGTGGCAACATTCAACAACTACCAGGAGTTAGTAGATAAGGCTCTTATGATTGAAGGGAAGCAGCAGCAGATTGAGAGCCGTAAGAGGAAGTATGGACAAGGAAGAAACAATTCGGGAGCTCAGCAGAAGCCTCGTCTAACCCCGAACACGGGAGGACTTGTTCATAACCATGGAGGTCATAATCACAACGGAGGAAGTTCGCATAACCACAATGGTTCCAAGAATGGGACTGGGAACGGAACAAGCAACAATCAGAACCGCTCCAATCCAGCCACACCCGCCAAGAGAGATCTAAGTCACATTACTTGCTTCAAGTGCGGGAAGACTGGACACTATGCCACGGAGTGCCCTGAAGCGAAGAATGGAAACGTTAATGGGAGCGCTGGGAAGAAGCCTAATCCATTCAACAAAGGACAAGTGAACCACGTTAACGTGGAGGAGGTTGAAGAGCAGCCAGACGCAGTTATCGGTAAGTTTTTGGTTAAGTCTTTTACCGCCCTTGTTCTTTTTGATACTGGTGCATCGCATTCATACATATCAAGGGGATTCGTGGATAAGTTTAAACTACCAACCCAAGCCCTTAGGACACCTCTGTTAGTAAGTTCACCTGGAGCAGAGTATATGGCTAGCCGATGGTGCGACCGGATACCCTTAACCATTGGTAGCCATGTTTTCCCGTCCGACCTAATAATTTTGGAGTCACAAGGATTGGATGTGATATTAGGCATGGACTGGATGTCAAAATATGGAGGAAGCATTGAATGTGCTAGTAAGTCGATTTATCTCACCACCCCTGAGGGGAAAAGGATCAAGTATGTATCTAGGCACGCGCCTAGGAGGAGCCAAGTAAATTCCCTCTCAGGAGTTGTTCAGGAGGAAGTACCTGTTGTAAAGGATTACCCAGATGTATTTCCATAGGAATTACCAGGCATGCTGCCAGATCGAGACATCGAGTTTTTGATAGAACTGTTGCCAGGCACCGGGCCTATATCGAAGCGACCATACCGGATGCCCGCAAATGATCTGGAGGAGATTAAGAAGCAGATCAAAGAGTTATTGGAGAAAGGTTACATTCGACGAAGTTCATCACCGTGGGGAGCCCCAGTGCTCTTGGTTGAGAAGAAGGATGGATCATTAAGAATGGTTGTTGATTATCGGGCGTTGAATGAGGTGACGATCAAGAACAAATACCCGTTGCCGATGATCAATGATTTGTTTGACCAGCTGCAAGGAGCAAAGGTGTTTTCGAAGATCGATCTACGATCAGGGTATCACCAGCTGAAGATTCGAGAGAGGGATATACCAAAGACAACATTCACCACACGGTACGAGTTGTATGAATATACGGTCATGTCATTTGGACTGACTAACGCCCCTGCTTACTTCACGAGCATGATGAACAAGGTGTTCATGGAATATTTGGATAAGTTTGTTGTGGTGTTCATTGATGACATAATGGTATACTCGAAGAATGAAGAGGAGCACAAGGGGCACTTGCGTTTAGTTCTCGAGAAACTCAGGGAACATCAGTTGTATGCCAAGTTCAGCAAATGTGAGTTTTGGTTGAAGGAAGTCGGATTCCTTGGACATGTTATATCAGGAGAAGGAATAGCAGTAGATCCCACCAAGGTTCAGTCAGTCACTGAATGGTTGGCACCCACTTCAGTTAGCGAGATCCGCAGTTTTCTTGGACTCGCAGGATACTATCGGAGATTCATTGAGAATTTTTCCAAGGTTGCGAAGCCAATGACGGAGTTATTTAAGAAGGATACCAAATTTAAATGGACGGAAGAATGTGAGGCGAGTTTTCAGGAGTTAAAGAAACGTTTGACTACAGCCCCAGTGCTGATTCTGCCGGATATACATAAGGAATTCCAAGTGTATTGTGACGCCTCTCGCCTAGGACTTGGAAGTGTGCTTATGCAGGACGGAAGAGTTGTTTCGTATGCCTCATGACAACTAAAACCGCACGAATTGAATTATTCCACGCATGATTTGGAGTTAGCAGCTATAGTGCATGCGCTCAAGACTTGGAGACATTACCTTATTGTAAACCGTTGTGATGTGTACACGGATCATAAGAGTTTGAAGTACATTTTCACACAGAAGGAGCTGAACCTTAGGCAGAGGAGATGGTTGGAGCTTATAAAGGATTATGACATGAAACTTCACTATCATCCAGGCAAGGCCAATGTCGTAGCAGACGCTTTGAGCCGGAAGAATTATGCTAACACCCTCATAAGCACAGGATTGCCAAAGGAATTAGCAGAGGATCTCAGGGAACTTCGATTGGAGATTGTTCCTAGAGGTTTTTTTGCAACAATGGAAGTTCAGTCTACATTTTTAGGAAAGATTTGAGAAGCTCAGAAGGATGACAAAGAGATTGCCGAGATAAAAGAGAGAATGAGCAAAGGAAAGGCCAAGGGTTTTCGTGAAGATGAGCACGACACCTTATGGTTTGAGGACCGTGTTTATGTGCCCAATAACACAGAGATCAGGAAGTTAATACTTCAGGAGGCTCATGACTCACCATACTCGATACACCCCGGAAACACCAAGATGTATTTGGATTTGAAGGAACGTTTCTAGTGGGCTGGTATGAAGAAGGATATTGCCGAGTATGTAGCCGTATGTGATGTATGTCAGAGAGTGAAGGCAGAGCATCAAAAGCCAGCAGGATTGTTACAGCCTATGCCGATACCCGAATGGAAGTGGGATAAACTTGGCATGGATTTTATCACCGGATTGCCCAGGACCAAATCAGGATATGATTCTATATGGGTAGTAGTTGATCGCTTGACCAAAGTAGCTCACTTTATCCCAGTGAAAACCACCTATACAAGTGCGAAGTTGGCCAAGATATACATGAACAGGATCGTATGTCTGCATGGAGTTCCGAGGACCATCGTATCAGATAGAGGAACACAGTTTACCTCAAAGTTTTTGCATCAGCTGCACCAGACTTTGGGAACAAGGCTGGAGTTCAGTACAGCATTCCACTCGTAGACAGATGGACAGACCGAGAGAGTCAACCAGATTCTGGAGGATATGTTGAGAGCTTGTGCACTAGATTATGGATCTAGTTGGGATGACAATTTGCCCTACGCGGAGTTCTCATACAACAATAGCTACCAGGCCAGTTTGAAGATGGCACCGTTCGAAGCCCTGTATGGACGAAGGTGCAGAACACCGTTGATGTGGGATGAAGTTGGAGATCGACAGTTGTTTGGACCAGATTTGATCAAGGAGTCTGAAGAGAAGGTTAAGTTGATCCGAGATAGACTGAAGGTAGCTCAGTCCAGGCAGAAGAGTTATGCGGATTCGAAACGCAAGGAGGTAACCTATGAAATTGGAGACAAAGCATATCTGCGAGTGTCACCTCTGCGAGGAGTGAAACGTTTTGGAGTTAAGGGAAAGTTAGCCCCGAGATTTGTAGGACAGTATCGTGTTTTGGAACGTATGGGAGAAGTTGCCTACAAGTTGGAGTTACCTGAAGGACTGTCAGGAGTTCATGATGTGTTTCATGTTTCACAGTTGAAGAAGTGTCATGCTGAGATGGCCGATATACCACTAAGAGATACAGTCCCCTTGGAAGCGATTCAGTTGGACAATGATCTGACCAATGAGGAGAAGCCAGTCAGGATTCTTGAATTTGCTAGTCGAGTCACCCGCAGCAAGGTTATCAAGTTTTGCAAAGTTCAGTGGAGCCACCATACCGAGGATGAAGCCACCTGGGAACGAGAGGATGATCTTCGCAAAGACCACCCGCACCTATTTTCTAGCCAACCCGAATCTCGAGGGCGAGATTCATCTTAAGGGGGGTAGGTTTGTAACACCCCAAATTTTCAATTTGGAATGTTATACATAGATCATTCATGCATATCATATTTTATTGCATATTCGTTTCGCGATCCTCGAAATTCTAAGCAACTCAAGGACCCTCGGAGAGAGAGTTGGGGATTTCACTGTTTTCATATTTGAATTTTATCAAATATTGAAACGAGGATTATTTGTTTTAATTATTTTTCTCTCCGAAAATATTTCATATTAAAATATATGAGAGGAGATAATATGACTTCTCCAAAATAAATGAAATATTGGAGGAAAAATATTAAAATCAAATATTTGATTTTATTCGGATTTTATTGTTATTTTATTTGCATTAGAAAAATTGCATGTTTTCAAAATTGCATTTTAGGGCCAAGAAAATGTTCATCTTGTTCTAAATATTTTATTTAGACGGTGAAAATTCCTTTGGCATTTTTAGATTTTTATTTATTTTTCTAGGAATTATTTCCAGCGGAATCTGTTAAAAAAACTTCAGCGCCCGACTGGGCCGAAGCCCAGCCAAGCCAGGCCGGCCCAACCGCCCCGCGCCGCCATCTCCCATGCGGAGACCGCGACCGCCCCACCGCCGCTTGTCGTGGCCGAGTCGGCCACGCCACCCCGCCCCCTCCCGCAAACCATGCCTCCCCCCTTTAAAAGCCGACCCGGGCCCCCCTGGAGCCCCAAGCCGCAGCCACCGCCGTCGCAAGTCGCCGCCCCGCCGCTGCTGCTGCTCCGCCGCCGAGCCACCCCGCGCCGCACTACGCCACCCCACACCGCCGCCCCGCCGCGGAAGCCACCGGAGCCGCCGCCGATCCGATCCGATCTCGCCGTTCATTTTTTTCGGTTTAGGTAAAAACCGTCGATTTTTTTTATAAAACCCTAGTTTCGTTTTTTTAGATCGGTTCATTGGTTTTCTCGGTTTAGTTTATTTAGCGGACGTTCATCCGTACGTTCGTTTTAACGAACGGTTTTCACTCGATAGTTACAGACAACGAACGTTCGTTCGTTAGCCTGTTCGTCAGTTTTTCTTTTCTCGGGTTTTTCGCGATTATTTTCGATCGCAATTTCTGATCCGATTTTCGTTTTAGTTTATCTTTTCGCTCGTTTATCGGAATCAGGCGATTCAAGCGCCTAGATCTTCGTCTCAAAACCCTCTTTCTGTTTAATCAACTTGAACAAGATTTTGGTACTGTAAAATTTTACTTTAGTCCAGATTAGTAAACGGATCTTGTTTCTTGCGCAGTTTGAGTTTCGTTGCTCCGTTTGATTTGATTCTTTTTGCAAACCGGAGTTCTTAAGTTGAACTTTCAGGTCAATTCTTCTTATTTGAGTTTTACCCGTGCATCCGTGATTGATTGCTTATGTATGCTATTGTTTGTTTGCGATAGAATTCCCGGAGTGCGAAGCGTGCTACTACGAGTCCCTAGGTTTTGCGGATCGTCAGCAAGGCAAGTAACACATTGATCATACTCTTTTCATACCCAGTTTTTATGCATTAGCTCCAATCCTCAAACACTGCATGATTAGGATGTGATTAACATGTGGGTATTGGGAAATAGTTGATGAGGTAGAACCAATTGCCCTGTTATTATTAAAACCCTTGGGAGTTACTTCTACGTATTGCTTATATTGCTATGCTATGCTCGTAGACGTGGTTTGGGTGAGTGAATCCATGACAGATGTGAGATTGTTAATTAATGGTTCAACTTAAGGTGGCAACTTTAATACACATCTGGGTGGATTGCTTGTCGGGCACCTGGAGAATCCAGTGTTGTCCTAGGATATCCCGGAGTACCCGTGTGATCATCCTAAGGTCCGCCACCCAGGCTCAAAGGGAACTGAGATATTTCATGTTAGAAACTTCCGTGTGCAGCCACAAGCTATTATGGGCTCTGGCATAGTTGAGTAACTTGCATGACCTCTTCCAGTGGTAGGCTAGCAGATGTAGAGGGATGTAGGTTGGTACTGTCTACCCGGGGTTAGAGTTAATGCTTCTGAAAGACTGTGTCTCGGTCATCCGTTTCTCAAACACCATGTAGTGTGAGAAATCCAATGGAGGAGATCGAGTCTTGTGGGGAAAAGTGCGCAAACCTCTACAGAGTGTACAATCTAATCATGGTTAGCTGTGTCCCCGGTTATGGACATCTTGAGTATCTAGTACTTGGATTATCCTAAGTATCTCATCACTCTAATTTAATATATTGGGTTGATAATTACTTTTAATTGGGATTGAGTTGGAGGAACCTTCTCCATGATGTTTCAACTACCATGATAGTTAAATAAAATTTAATCCTTTGTTGTAGGGAAAAATTGGCTTTTCGCAAAACTATAACCATAGAGCTTTCCACCAGCCAAATATGCATGTAGTGATAGCATTATTCTGTTCTTGCTCTATTGTGTTATATTGCCAGCATATTCCATGTGCTGACCAATTTTCGGGCTGCAACGTATTATGTTGCAGACTTTTCAGACGAGGAGTAAGGTTCGTTAGGTCGTTGCCGTGCAGCTCAGCTATGCCGTTGGAGTTGATGGACTCACTTTATCTTCCAAGCCTTCCACTGTTATCGTATTAGATGGCCTTAAGCCATATTTATTGTAATAAGTTCTCTTTTGAGACATTCGATGTAATAAGTGTGTGATTGCTACTCTGTTATAAATCCTTCGAGTACCGTGTGTGTCAGCATTACCGATCCAGGGATGACACGGAAGCTTGGAGACTTGACCATTTGAGGTCGGGTCGCTACAGGCATGCCAACAACAGGTCTATGTTTATTTTTAGTATCGGGTCTAGCAATTCTAGCAGCTTCATCACATAAGTAAATAACATGCCTATCAATAGTATCAACCAAGAGATCCTTCAACATAGCAATACTAGGTTCAACTTTAATTTGCTCAGAGGGTGTAGGTATTCTAGCATTACTCTTACGAACCACATTGAAGCTTTAGCATGATCCTTTATTCTAACAGGGAAAGGTGATTTCTCAATATAAGCGGTAGGAACAATAGGATCAACATTATAAGTGATAGTCTTTTCTTCAACTTTAATAGGTTCAACTACTTTTACTTCAATGGGAGGATGATATTTAAACCACTTATCCTTAGGGAGATCAACATGAGTAGCAAATGATTCACAGAAAGAAGCTACTATCTCAGAGTCAAGTCCATATTTAGTGCTAAATTCACGAAAAGCATCGGTATCCATAAAAGATTTGACACAATCAAACTTAGGTGTTATACCTAAATCCTCACCTTCGTCGATTTCCCAATCTTCAGAGTTGCGTTTAATTCTTTCCAATAAATCCCATTTGAATTCAATAGTCTTCATCATAAAAGAACCCGTACAAGAAGTATTGAGTATGGTGCGATTATTGAGAGAAAGCTGAGCATAAAATTTTTGAATAATAATTTCTCTTGAGAGCTCATGATTGGGGCATGAATATAACATTGACTTAAGCCTCCCCCAAGCTTGAGCGATACTTTCTCCTTCATGAGGCCAAAAATTATATATATAATTACGATCACGATGAACCAGATGCATAGGATAAAACTTCTGATGAAATTCCAGTTTCAATCGGTTGTAGTTCCATGATCCAATATCATCACATAGCCTAAACCATGTCAATGCCTCTCCCTTCAAAGATAAAGGGAAGACCTTCTTCTTGATAACATCCTCGGGCATACCTGCAAGCTTAAATAATCCACAAACTTCATCCACATAGATTAGGTGCATATCGGGATGTAATGTTCCATCTCCTGTAAAAGGATTAGCTAGCAGTTTCTCTATCATACCCAAAGGAATTTCAAAGTAAACATTTTCAGTAGGTTGAGGAGCAACTCTTTGCTCTACTGGTCAGGGTGAAGATACCCCGAACAAGCCCCTCAAAGGATTATTTTCCATAGTAACAAGTGACAGTAAATTTCAGCACACTATATAAAATTTTCCTTACCAAATTCCACCTACCAGAGGCACTTCACTACCCGGCAACGGCGCCAGAAAAGAGTCTTGGTGACCGACAAGTATAGGGGATCTATCGTAGTCCTTTCGATAAGTAAGAGTGTCGAACCCAACGAGGAGCAGAAGGAAATGACAAGCAATTTTCAGTAAGGTATTCTCTGCAAGCACTGAAATTATCGGTAACAGATAGTTTTGTGATAAGGTAATTCGTAACGGGTAACAAGTAACAAAAGTAAACAAGGTGCAGCAAGGTGGCCCAATCCTTTTTGTAGCAAAGGACAAGCCTGGACAAACTCTTATATAAAGGAAAGCGCTCCCGAGGACACATGGGAATTATCGTCAAGCTAGTTTTCATCATGCTCATATGATTCGCGTTCGTTACTTTGATAATTTGATATGTGGGTGGACCGGTGCTTGGGTACTGCCTTCCTTGGACAAGCATCCCACTTATGATTAACCCCCCGCGCAAGCATCCGCAACTACGAAACAAGAATTAAGGTAAACCTAACCATAGCATGAAACATATGGATCCAAATCAGCCCCTTACGAAGCAACGCATAAACTAGGGTTTAAGTTTCTGTCACTCTAGCAACCCATCATCTACTTATTACTTCCCAATGCCTTCCCCTAGGCCCAAACAATGGTGAAGTGTCATGTATTCGACGTTCACATAACACCACTAGAGGAAAGACAACATACATCTCATCAAAATATCGAACGAATACCAAATTCACATGACTACTTATAACAAGACTTCTCCCATGTTCGCAGGAACAAACGTAACTACTCACAAATCATATTCATGTTCATAATCAGAGGGGTATTAATGTGCATAAAGGATCTGAACATATAATCTTCCACCGAATAAACTAACTAGCATCAACTACAAGTAGTAATCAACACTACTAGCAACCCACAGGTACCAATCTGAGGTTTTGAGACACAGATCGGATACAAGAGATGAACTAGGGTTTGAGAGGAGATGGTGCTGGTGAAGATGTTGATGGAGATTGACCCCCTCCCGATGAGAGGATCGATGGTGATGACGATGGTGACAATTTCCCCCTCCCGGAGGGATGTTTCCTCGGCAGAACAGCTCCGCCAGAGCCCTAGATTGGTTCCGCCAAGGTTCCGCCTCAAGACGGCGATGCTTCGTCCCAAAAGCTTCCTTCTGATTTTTTCCAGGGCAAAAGACACCTTATACTAGAAGATCGGCATCGGGGGGCTTCCAGGTGGCCCACGAGGTAGGGGCACGCCCAGGGGGGTAGGGCGCGCCCTCCACCCTCGTGGACAGTGGGTGGCCCCCCTCTGGTGATTTCTTCACCCAATATTTTTAATATATTCCAAAACTGACTTTCGTGGAGTTTCAGGACTTTTGAGTTGTGCAGAATAGGTCTCTAATATTTGCTCCTTTTCCAGCCCAGAATTCCAGCTGTCGGCATTCTCCCTCTTCATGTAAACCTTGTAAAATAAGAGAGAAAAGGCATAAGTATTGTGACATAATGTGTAATAACAGCCCATAATGCAATAAATATCGATATAAAAGCATGATTCAAAATGGACATATCATTTGCCATGTATCACACACATCTTGTTTACACGACTCGTTTGTGTTCTTTTGGCTCGTCGTAGACAGTTCATCCATGTGAACTGTATGCCGCATATCACACACATCTTGTTAAGTTGAACTGTTTCTGTTGTGTTCCCTAATCGAAAAAAGTTCGTCCAAATGAACCGTATGCCGTATATCGCACACACATTGATATAGCTGCCCGTTTCTGTTGTTCTACCTCATCGCAAGCCGTTCGGATGGATTAACCGTGTGCCCTGCATCGCACACACATTGATATGGCTGCCCGTTTCTGTTGTTCTGCCTCATCGCAAATAGTTTGAATGAATTAACCGTGTGCCCTGCATCGCACACACAACTAAAATCTGTGAAGAAATATGCCCTAGAGGCAATAATAAAGTTGTTATTTATATTTCCTTATATCATGATAAATGTTTATTATTCATGCTAGAATTGTATTAACCGGAAACTTAGTACATGTGTGAATACATAGACAAACAGAGTGTCCCTAGTATGCCTCTACTTGACTAGCTCGTTAATCAAAGATGGTTAAGTTTCCTAGCCATAGACATGTGTTGTCATTTGATGAACGGGGTCACATCATTAGAGAATGATATGATGGACAAGACCCATCCGTTAGCTTAGCACTATGATCGTTTATTTTATTGCTATTGCTTTCTTCATGACTTATACATGTTCCTATGACTATGAGATTATGCAACTCCCGAGTACCGGAGGAACACTTAGTGTGCTATCAAACGTCACAATGTAACTGGGTGATTATAAAGATGCTCTACAGGTATCTCCGATGGTGTTTGTTGAGCTGGCATAGATCGAGATTAGGATTTGTCACTCCGTGTTTCAGAGAGGTATCTCTGGGCCCTCTCGGTAATGCACATCACTATAAGCCTTGCGAGCAATGTGATTAATGAGTTAGTTGCAAGATGATGCATTACGAAATGAGTAAAGAGACTTGCCGGTAATGAGATTGAACTAGGTATGATGATACCGACGATCGAATCTCGGGCAAGTAACATACCGATGACAAAGGGAATAACGTATGTTGTTATGCGGTTTGACCGATAAAGATCTTCGTAACAATATGTAGGAACCAATAGGAGCATCCATGTTCCGCTATTGGTTATTGACCGGAGATGTGTCTAGGTCATGTCTACATAGTTCTCGAACCCGTAGGGTCCGCACGCTTAACGTTCGATGATGATTTGTATTATGAGTTATGTGATTTGATGTACCGAAGTTTGTTCGGAGTCCCGGATGAGATCACGGACATGACGAGGAGTCTCGAAATGGCCGAGACATAAATATTCATATATTTGAAGGCTACATTCGGACACCGGAATTGTTCGCGTCGTTTCGGATAAGTTTCGGAGTACCGGGGGTTACCGGAACCCCCCCCCCCGGGAAGTTATTGGGCCTCATGGGCCTTAGTGGAGAAGAGAGAGGGCCGGCCAGGAGGTGGCGCGCGCCCCCCTTGCCCCAATCCGAATTGGACAAGGGGAGGGGGCGGCGCCCCCCTCCTTCCTTCTCTCCTCCTCCTCCTTCCCCCCTTCTCCCACTTGGAATAGGAAAGGGGGGCGAATCCTACTAGGTTTGGAGTCCTAGTAGGACTCCCCCCATGGCGCGCCTCCCCCCTTGGCCGGCCTCCTCCTCCCCCTCCTTTATATACGTGGGGAGGGGGGCACCCTAGAACACACAAGTTGATCTTTTAGCCGTGTGCGGTGCCCCCTCCACAGTTACACACCTTGGTCATATCGTCGTAGTGCTTAGGCGAAGCCCTGTGCCGATAACTTCATCATCACCGTCGCCACACCGTCGTGCTGATGAAACTCTCCCTCGGCCTCAACTGGATCAAGAGTACAAGGGACATCATTGAGCTGAACGTGTGCTGAACACGGAGGTGTCGTACGTTCGGTACTAGGATCGGTCGGATCGTGAAGACGTACGACTACATCAACCGCGTTGATAAAACGCTTCCGCTTTCGGTCTATGAGGGTACGTGGACACACTCTCCCCGCTCGTTGCTATGCTTCTCCTAGATAGATCTTGCGTGGTCGTAGGAATTTTCTTGAAATTACTGCGTTCCCCAACAATCTAAACCGTGTTTGATGGCTCGGCCATCGCAAACGTTTTGCACCTTTTTTGACGGTTTTTTTACACCCCCGTTTGCGATTAATGCATCGCACACAGTTTCAGCAAAGGGTCTCTGATCGTAGTATCGCGTTAGCAGTATCCTGCAGTAGTGTTATGTCATACTGTAGATGCTGCTATCACGCTTTACTTGGAGCTATTCCAAATGACTGCTCCATTATACGTATCCGGTTTGCTACCCAGTGTTATCCGGATCGAGGTCAAAGCTTGCATCGACATAACCCTTTACGACGAACTCTTTATCAGCTCCATAATTGAGAAACATTTCTTTAGTCCTTTAGTTACTAAGGATAATTTTTGACCGATGCCCAATGATCCACTCCTGGATCACTTTTGTACCCCCTTTGCCAGACGCGTGGCAAGGCACACATTAGGTGTGGTACACAGCATGGCATATCGTATAGAGCCTATGGCTAAGGCAAAGGGGACGACCTTCGTATTTTCTCTTTCTTCTGCCGTGGTCGAGCTTTGAGTCTTACTCAACTTCACACCTTACAATACAGGTAAGAACTCCTTCTTTGACTGATCCATTTTGAACTCCTTCAAAATCTTGTCAAGGTATGTACTCATTGAAAGTCTTATCAAGCGTCTTGATCTATCTCTATAGATCTTGATGCCCAATATGTAAGCAGCTTCGTCGAGGTCTTTCTTTTAAAAGTGCTTATTCAAGTATCCTTTTATGCTATCCAGAAATTCTATATCATTTCCAATCAACAATATGTCATCCATATATAATATTAGAAATGCTACAGAGCTCCCACTCACTTTCTTGTAAATACAGGCTTCACCGTAAGTCTGTATAGAACCATATGCTTTGATCACCTCATCAAAAGCGTATATTCCAACTCCGAGATGCTTGCACTAGTCCATAGATGGATTGCTGGAGCTTGCACACTTTGTTAGCACCCTTAGGATCGACAAAATCTTCTGGCTGCATCATATATAACTCTTCCTTAAGAAATCCATTAAGGAACGCAGTTTTGACGTCCATTTGCCAGATTTCA
This sequence comes from Triticum aestivum, assembly GCF_018294505.1. Lineage (NCBI taxonomy): Eukaryota > Viridiplantae > Streptophyta > Magnoliopsida > Poales > Poaceae > Triticum > Triticum aestivum. The sequence goes on from NC_057811.1 coordinate 398,958,437, forward strand.
TAATCATAAAATGCGGCAATTGCCAACATGATTCGGACAAACTTCAGCATTGCTATGGGTGAGAAAGTCTCATCGTTTTCAACCCCATGAACTTTGTCAAAAACCTTTTGTGAGGAGTCGAGCTTTGTAGACTGTGATATTACCATCAGCGTCTGTCTTTCTCTTGAATATCCATTTATTCTCAATGGCTTGACGATCATCGGGAAATTCCACCAAAGTCCACACTTTGTTCTCATACATGGATCCTATCTCAGATTTCATGGGCTCTAGCCATTTGTCAGAATCTGGGCTCATCATAGCTTCTTCATAGTTCGTAGGTTCGCCATTGTCTAACAACATGATTTCCAGGACATGATTACTGTACCACTATGGTGCGGTATGTGCTCTGGTTGACCTACGAAGTTCAGTAGTAACCTGATCCGAAGTTTCATGATCATTATCATTAGCTTCCTCTTCGGTTGGTGTAGGCATCACGGGAACGGTTTTCTCTGCTGTGCTACTTTCTAATTCGAGAGAAGGTACAACTAAATCATCAAGTTCTACTTTCCTCCCACTCACTTCTTTGGAGAGAAACTCCTTCTCTAGCAAGGACCCATTCTTGGCAACAAAGATCTTGCCTTCAGATCTGTGCTAGAAGGTATACCCAATAGTTTCTTTAGGGTATCCTATGAAGACGCACTTCTCCGCTTTGGGTTCGAGCTTATCAGGTTGAAGTTGTTTGACATAAGCGTCACATCCCCAAACTTTAAGAAACAACAGCTTAGGTTTCTTGCCAAATCATAGTTCATATGGTGTCGTCTCGACGGATTATACGGTGCCCTATTTAATGTGAATGCGGCTGTCTCTAATGCATAACCCCAAAACGATAGTGGCAAATCGGTAAGAGACATCATATGACGCACCATATCAAATAAAGTACGGTTACGACGTTCGGACACACCATTACACTACGGTGTTCCAGGTGGCATGAGTTGTGAAACAATTCCACATTGTCTTAAATGAAGGCCAAACTCATAACTCAAATATTCACCTCCGCGATCAGATCATAGAAACTTTATTTTGTTGTTACGATGATTCTTCACTTCACTCTGAAATTCTTTGAACTTTTCAAATATTTTAGACTTGTGTTTCATTAAGTAGACATATCCATACCTATTCAAATCATCTGTGAAGGTCAGAAAATAACGATTGCCGCGTGCCTCAACACTCATCGGACTGCATATATCGGTATGTATTATTTCCAATAAGTCATTTAGCTCGCTCCATTGTTTCGGAGAACGGAGTTTTAGTCATCTTACCCAAGAGGCATGGTTCGCAAGTATCAAGTGATTCCAAAAGTCCATCCGCATGGAGTTTCTTCATGCGCTTTACACCAATATGACCTAAACAACAGTGCCTCAAGTATGTTGCACGATCATTATCAACTTTGCATCTTTTGGCATTAATATTATGAATATGTGTATCACTACGATCGAGATTCAAAAAACCATTCACATTGGGTGTATGACCATAGAAGGTTTTATTCATGTAAACATGACAACAACAATTATTCTCTGACTTAAATGAATAACCGTATTGCAATAAACACGATCTGATCATGTTCATGCTGAACGCAAACACCAAATAAAGTTAGGCTCAACATTAATCCCTAAGGTAGAGGGAGTGTGCGATGGTGATCATATCAATGTTGGAAACACTTCCAACACACATCGTTACCTCGCCCTTAACTAGTCTCCGTTTATTCCGCAACTCCTGTTTCGAGTTACTAATCTTAGCATCTGAACCAGTATCAAATACCTAGGGGCTACTACGAGCACCAGTAAGGTACACATCAATAACATGTATATCAAATATCCCTTTGTTTACTTTGCCATCCTTCTTATCTGCCAAATACTTGGGGCAGTTCCGCTTCCAGCGATCATTTCCTTTGCAGTAGAAGCACTCAGTTTCAGGCTTAGGTCCAGCTTTAGGCTTCTTCACTGGAGCGGCAGCTTGCTTGCCGTTCTTCTTGAAGTTCCCTTTCTTTCCATTTCCCTTTTTCTTAAAACTGGTGGTCTTGTTAACCATCAACACTTGATGCTCCTTCTTGATTTCTACCTCCGTCGATTTGAACATCGCGAAGAGCTTGGGAATCGTTTTCGTCATCCCTTGCATATTACAGTTCATCACGAAGCTCTAGTAGCTTGGTGATAGTGACTAGAGAAATATGTCAATCACTATCTTATCTGGAAGATTAACTCCCACTTAATTCAAGTGATTGTAGCACCCAGACATTCTAAGCACATGCTCACTGGCTGAGCCATTCTCCTCCATCTTGTCGGCAAAGTACTTGTCAGAGGTCTCATACCTCTTAACATGGGCATGAGCCTGAAATACCAATTTCAGCTCTTGGAACATCTCATATGTTCCATGGTGTTCAAAATGTCTTTGGAGCCCCGATTCTAAGCCATAAAGCATGGCACACTAAACTATCAAGTAGTCATCGGATCGAGCTTGCCAAACGTTCATAACATCCGCATCAGCTCCTGCAGCAGGTCAGTCACCTAGTGATGCATCAAGGACACAATTCTTCTTTGCAGCAATGAGGATAATCCTCAGATCACAGACCCACCCCACATTATTGCTACCATCATATTTCAACTTAGTTTTCTCTAGAAACATATCAAAAACATGGGAGCTACATCGCGAGCTATTGATCTACAACATAATTTGCAAAGACATTTTGACTATGTTCATGATAAATTTTAGTTCAAATAATAAAATTACTAATGAACTCCCACTTAAATCAACATCCCTCAAGTTGTCTAAGTGATACATGATCCAAATCAACTAACCCATGTCCGATCATCACGTGAGATGGGTTAGTGTTCAATGGTGAACATCTTCATGTTGATCATATCTACTATATGACTCATGTTCGACATTTCGGTCTCCAGTGTTCCGAGGCCATGTCTGTACATGCTAGGCTCATCAAGTTTAACCCAAGTATTCTGCGTGTGTAAAACTGGCTTACACCCATTGTATGTGAACGTAGAGTCTATCACACGCGATCATCACGAGGTGCTTCGAAATGATGAACTTTAGCAATGGTGCATACACACGGAGAACACTATTATATTGAAATTAAAGTGAAGGGATCATCTTATAATGCTACCGTCGTTCTAAGCAAAATAAGATGCATAAAGGATAAACATCACATGCAATCAAAATATGTGACATGATATGGCCATCATCATCTTGTGCTTTTGATCTCCATCGTCACCGGGGCGACACCTTGATCTCCATCGTTGTGTCGGGGTCGTCTCGCCAACTATTACTTCTACAACTATTGCTAACGCATAGTGATAAAGTAAAGCAATTACATGGCGCTTAATGATTGATACGCATGTAGTACAATAATTAAAAGACAACCCTAAGGCTCCTGCCGGTTGTCGATATTACAAAACATGATCATCTCATACAACAACGTATATCACATCACGTCTTCACCATATCACCTCACAACATGCCCTGCAAAAACAAGTTAGACGTCTTCTACTTTGTTGTTGCAAGTTTTACGTGGCTGCCACAGGCAACTAGCAAGAACCGTTCTTACCTACGCAACACCACAATGGTGATTACCAAGTTTGCTGTTTTAACCTTCTACAAGGACCGGCCGTAGTCAAATTCGATTCAACTAGAGTAGGAGAAACACACCCGCCAGCCACCTTTATGCAAAACAAGTTGCATGTCAATCAGTGGAACCGGTCTCATGTACGTGGACATGTAAGGTTGGTCCGGGCCGCTTCATCCCACAATACCGCCAAATCAAAATAAGACGTTGGTGGTAAGCAATATGAACATCACCGCCCACAACTCCTTTGTGTTCTACTCGTGCATATCATCTACGCATAGACCTGGCTCATGATGCCACTGTTGGGGAACGTTGCATGGAAAACAAAAAAAATTCTACGCGCATGCAAGATCTATCCATGGAGATGCATAGCTATGAGAGGGGGTGAGCATCTGCATACCCTTGTAGATCGCTAAGCGGAAGCATTTATCACGCGGTTGATATAGTCGTACTCTTCGTGATCCGATCACGATCCAACCGATCTAGTGCCGAACGGACAGCACCTCCGAGTTTACCACATGTGCAAATCGATGACGTATCCTCCTTCTTGATCCAGCAAGCGGGAGAGGAGAAGTAGATGGGATCACAACCAACACAACGGCGTGGTGGTGATGGTGGTGGTGGAGCACCGACAGCGCTTCGCTAAGCGTCGTCGGGACGAGGCGGTGGATCTACGGAGTAACGAGAGAGAGAGGGGCGCCAAGGGCTTGGTGTATCCTCTTGGGGCGCCCCTCCCCTCTATATATAGGTGGAGGGGCATGAGAAACATCCCCTCCAAGCCCTAGGGCGCAGCTAAGGGGGAGAGGACTTGGACTACAAGTCCAATCCTATTCCTACTAGGACTCCTTCCTTTTTTTTGCCTTCCCTAGCCACATGGGCTTTTGAGGACTTGGTACGCCTAGCCCAATAAGGCCAGGGCACCTCCCCACAGCCCATGCTAGCCCTTGGGTCATGGTGAACCCACTTGTGGACTTCCGGACCCCTCCGGAACCTTCTGGAAGCTTCCCGGTACAATATCGAAAAAATTGCACCTTTTTTCAGAAGCCAAAATATGACTTCCCATATATAAATCTTTACCTCTCGACCATTCCGAGACTCCTCGTGACGTCCGAGATCTCATCTAGGACTCTGAACAACATTTTTTTACCACTCATCAAATATCCCAATACTACTCTAGCGTCAATGAACGTTAAGCGTGCGACCCTGCGGGTTCGGGAATTATGTAGTCATGACCGAGAAACCTCTCCATTCAATAACCAATAGCGGGACCTGGATGCCCATATTGATTCCTACATATTCCACGAAGATCCTTTATCGGTTGAACCTTTATGACAACATACGTAATTCCCTTTGTCTGTCGGTATGTTACTTGCCCGAGATTCGATCGTCGGTATTTCTATACCTAGTTGAATCTTGTTACCGGCAAGTCTCTTTACTCATGCCGTAATACATCATCTTGCAACTAACTCCTTAGTCACTTTGCTTGTAAGCTTCTTGTGATGTGTATTACCGAGAGGGCCCAGAAATACCTCTCCATCATACAGAGTGACAAATCCCAATCTCGATTCACGCCAACTCAACAGACACCTTCGGAGATACCTGTAGAGCATCTTTATGATCACCCAGTTACGTTGTGACGTTTGATAGCACACAAAGTATTCCTCTGGAGTCCGGGAGTTGCATGATCTCATGGTCGAAGGAATATGTATTTGACATTAAGAAAGCAGTAGCAATAAATTGAACGATCAAATGCTATGCTAACGGATGGGTCTTTTCCATCAAGTGACAACACATGTCTATGGTGATCATAGACATGTCTATGGTTAGGAAACCTTAACCATCTTTTGATATACGAGCTAGTCTAGTAGAGGCTCGTTAGGGACATGGTGTTGCCTATGTATCCACACATGTATCTGAGATTCCGATCAATACAATTCTAGCATGGATAATAGACGTTTATCATGAACAGGGAAATATGATAATAACCAATTTATTATTGCCTCTAGGGCATATTTCCAACATGTTTATACTAAAGTTGCCATGTGGCAATTTTAGTTTACAGATCATGGCAATTTTAGTATGTTGACCATGGCAATTCCAGTACTTTAACCATGGAAATTATTATTTGTATGAACCATGGCAATTTTAAGTGCATGTATCATGGCAATTTTAGTTTATGGTTCATGGCAAGTCTAGTTTCTTAATTCCCGTTTTATAATATGTCAAAATTTTCTTTTAATGTTAGAAGAAAAAATAGCTGAAACATATCATGGCAACTTCAGTGTAAACACCATGGCGATTCATGTGCAATAGACATGGCAACTTTTAACCCCACAAGAAATTTCGTCGAAACATATTGATATGAGATCTAGTTTCGAAGATCTCCTCGTGAGGGGTTTAATGGTGAAAATGGATCTTCAATCGGATTTTCATTTAAGAGATAAAACATTTTTAAAACTGGAAATCCAAAAAGATTCCCACATGCATGCATGCGGTGATGTGGTGCAATCTATGTGTTGTAGGGCATGTGGGCAGGTGTTGCTCCCACCACACGTGTGGGCGTTATTAGCGTCCATCATGAAATGTATGGATCCAAATCAGTCCCTTACGAAATAGCTCATAAACTAGGGTTTAATCTTCTGTCACTCTCGCAACCCATCATCTATTTATTACTCCCCAATGCCTTCCCCTGGGCCAAGCATGGTAAATTGTCATGTAGTCGATGTTCACACGATACCACTAGAGGAAGAATACCATACATATCATCAAAATACTGAACGAATACCAACTTCACATAATTACTTATAACAAGACTTCTCCCATGTTCTCAAGAATGAACAAAACTACTCATAAATCATATTCATGTTCAAGATCAGAGGGGTATTGTATATGATTAAGGATTTGAACATATAATCTTTCACCAAATAAACCAACTAGCATCAACTACAAGATGTAACCAACACTATTAGCAACCCACAGGTATCAATCTGAGGTTTTGAGACAAAGATCGAATACAAGAGATGAATTAGGATTTGAGATGAGATGGTGCTGGTGAAGATGTTGATTAAGATTGGTCCTCCCACGATGAGAGGATTGTTGGTGATGTCGATGTCTTTGATTTTCCCCTCCCGGAGGGAAGTATCCCTGGCGGAATCGCTCCGCCGGAGAGTAAGTGCTCCTGCCCAGGTTCCGCCTCGAGAAGGCGGCGCTTCGTGCTGAAAGTCTTCTCTTGATCTTTTCTAGGGCAAATGGCATCATATAGGAGGTGGGCCACGGAGGCCTACTGGTGGGCCCACAAGCTCACTAGTGGGGCCCCTCTTGGTGATTCGCCTTCCAGTATTTTTTATTAATTTCAAAATAAATCTCCGTAAATTTTCAGGTCTTTTTAAACTCCGAAGAATAGCTATCTCTGGTGTAGCTCCTTTGTCCAAAATTTCGGTTGCCGACAATTTCCCTCTTCATATAAAACTTGCAAAATAAGAGAGAAAAAAATCATTAGAATTGCTTGATGAAGTGAAATATTAACCCAAAACATCATAAATAACAATAGGAAACATGATGCAAAATGGACGTGTCAACCCACAAGGGTCCCACAAGCCAGGGGAGCGCGCCCTAAGGGGTAGGGCGTGGCACTCTGACTTGTGGGCCCCTTGTAACTCCGTTTTTCCTAATTCTTGGCCTATAAAATCCATATATTCAGAAATCCTCGAAGCGAGACCCGAAACATTTTTATCACCACTGCTAGCCTCTGTTTCAAATTGATCCCATCTGGAGCTCTGTTCTGTCACTCTATCAGAGGGGGAATCATTGGGGAGGCCATTTTCATCAACCTTGCCACCTTCGTGATGATGTGTGAGTAGTTCCTTCAGGACCTGCAGGGCCATAGTAGTATCTAGATCTAGATCTCTCTCTCTCTCTCCAATACAATTATCTTCTCTAAGATCCATCAGATGTAATCTTTTGCAGTGTGTTTGTTGGGATCCGATGAATTGTGGGTTTATGTTCATATTATTCATTGAATTTATTCGAGCCTTTGAGATATCTTTCCTGCGTAATTTTGTAGCTTTGTATTTCTCTCTGATCTATCTGTCTACTTTACCCAGATTAGATTGATTTATCTTAAGCGGATGAGGTTCTTTGTGGTAGGTTCAATCTTGCGGCGATCTTGCCCTGTGTTAGGAGGGGCAAAGGCATGTATTGTATTGTTTCTACTAAGGATAAAACTATGGGGTTTGTTCATATTGTTTGATCTTATTTTGTCTACATTATGTCATCTTACTTAAAGCGTTATTTTGTTTGTCATGAACTTAATACTTTAAGATACATGCTGGATATCGGTCTTGGGGTGGAGTAATAGTAGTAGATGCAGTTGGATTAGTGGTCTACTTGTCACGGACGTAATGCCCATGTAATGATTATGCCATGGTTGATAATCAAAAGTATGCTCAATTTTATCAATTGCCCAACTTTAATTTGTTTACCCACCGTAGCCATGCTTTCGAGAGAGATGCCATAAGTGAACCTATGGCCGCCGGGTCCATTCTCCATCAATACTAAGATTCCTACAATTGCTTTGTTTGCTTTCTTTTATTTTCCTTTTTACCCTTTTATTGCTTTGCCTATCACATTAGTTTTAATCTTGTAACTGGCAAGAACAAGGGGAGTGAAGACACCCTTGCCTTCGTTGGGTGCAAGCAATTGTGGTGTCTGTGTGCAGGTACTATCACATTGCTGGTGTGGTGGCTCCTACTGATTCGATAAACCTTGATTCTTAACCGAAGGAAATACTATCTGCTATTATATTAGTTCACCCTTACTCTTCGGAAAATCCAACAACTCCATCACGAGTAGTAATACTCTTATTTCGAAAAAGTTATGACTAAACTTTGTGCACTTGCAGAACATCAGTTTAGCACTCCGGTTTAGGTTTGCGTTTGTGTTTGGCATGGGAAATGAGTGGAGGATTGGAGAACCTACATCTACTCGAGGTAGAGGCCTCCCAAGGCGCCATTGAGGAGCCTGAGGTTAGTGACCGGTTATATGGTTATGTTTGTGACATCTTAAAAAAATGATCATCATTTATCATGTATTAAAAATGTCCAACATGTATAAAAAAATGTCCATGTGTATACCAAAAATGTATAACGTGTATTTGAAAAAAATCATTGCGTATTTTAAAAATCCACCATACATTTTTTAAAATGTTCAAGGTGTACCTAAAAAATGTTTCATATGTCTCCATTTATAAAAATTTGTATTCCAAAAAGTCTCAATGTATATTTGGATTTTTATTACTACCTCTGCACCGAAATACTTGTAGCTGGGGAAACTAGTACAAGTTTCTCCCAACTACAAGTATTTTGGTACAGAGGGAGTATTCAACAAAAAAAATGCTCAAACATGTATTTAGAAAAATATTCATCATGTAAGGAAAACGCTTACCTTCTACCGGCCGATCACGCTCACCCGTCCGTCGGCTCCGTGGCCGTTCGATCATGTGTGATCAGACGGTCGACAGCGTCCCCGCGTCCGCCAAAGCTGCGTCCATTTTCCTGCAACTCACCTGTTGTTTCAGGACAGCCATTCCTGTAACTGGTAACAGTAGGCTGATAACCACGCCGCGTCCGCCCCCTTCAGCTATTGACACGCGTCACATAGGCCCCCACTCCACCGATATCCTTATCACGAGCGAAACACCTCCACACTTTTCTCGCCCGTAGCCAAAACTCACTGTGAGTTAACAGCTTGGCCAGCGCCGTCCGCCCGCGCGCGCTTCGCCGGCGAGCTGTACCCCTTGTCGCTGATCGGCGTCCCTCCGCATTCGGCTAACCCCTGCGTCGCCGTTGCCGCTAAAGGAGCACATCAAGAAAAGCAACAGCTCGTCCAGGCTTGTTCGGTGGCGGCGTTGAGGAAGATGGCCAAGGAGCGGTCCCTGGTGACGCAGCTGCTCGTTATCTTGCTTCCGGCGATCCAGCTAGCCGGCGGCGAGCTCGTCGAGGTCGTCACCAAGATGTTTGAGAGCATACTGGACTGCTCGTCCAAGGCCAAACCGTGCTGAAGCTTTTCGGCTCGATCTGCTGACACATAGCTTCTACCACAACATCACATTGGTTGCAATTTTTTTTGCAACAAGGGTCTTGTTGCAGGAATGCAGAGAAGAGGTTGGAGATGTTGTGAAATTTTTGCAACAAGAGTCTTGTTGCAGGAATACAGAGAAGAGGTCGGAGATGGTCTTGCAACAAAGGTTATCTTGCAATGCAGGTTTTGCAACATGGGTCTTGTTGCAGGAACATGGGCGGGTTGGGGGCGGCGCCGCGCTGGGCGCAACTCTGTTGGGGCCGGGGGCAAGGTTGTTTGTTTCTGCAACAACGCGCTTGTTGCGGGAATTAATGAGGGGGCATGCGGGCCGTGAGCACTACATCGGACGGCTAACAGCGCGGGGATCCAACATCCATCGATGCGGCGGATATTTTAAAATCATCGGCCGGCGGACGCGTAGCAGCGCCCATTTAAAAAATGTTGAATGAGTACAAAAAAATGTTCAATGTGTATACGGAAAATGTACAACGTGTATTAAAAAATTCGACATGTATTTGAAATAATAAACAAAGGAAGAAGAAAATTAAAACCAATGCACATCATGAAGAAAAACACAGAAAAAAACGCGTGAAATCTTTTCAAAACCGATGAAAGATTTCATCTTTGCAAAAACGTTCGTGTACGTGTTAACTGGGCCGGACATCCTTACCGCTCGCCTACCGGGATCGAGAGAGTCTCGCCCCATCGTCACAACAAGCCTTGTCAAGCCCACGAAAACGGAGATTTCAAGCCTGCCCGTAAGAGAAACGGATAAAACCCCAGGCCCGCCACTAACGAGCGGATAAGCCCCCGCGCCCGCACACAACCGTCCCTCCACTTTCGCGGCTTCGCCATGGCCACCTCTACCACCACCACCACCGCTCTCCACCCCCAGTTCCGGCCGCCGTCGCACCCACGCGCACCCCGTCAGCTCCGCCCCTTCCTCTCCTCCTCCTCCTCCTCCTCCAGTGTACGCCCCCGCTTCTCCGTCCGCGCTGCAGCGGCGTCGGCGTCCGCTCCGGCGCAGCGCGAGGCCGTCGCGGGTGTCCCATGGGGCTGCGAGATCGAGTCCCTGGAGAGCGCGGCGTCGCTGGAGCGGTGGCTCACCGCGTCGGGTCTCCCCGAGCAGCGGCTGGCCCTAGAGAAGGTGGACATCGGCGAGCGCGGCCTCGTCGCGCTCAAGAACGTCCGGAATGGAGAGAAGCTGCTCTTCGTGCCCCCGACCCTCGTCATCACCGCCGATTCGGTAGAAATGATCATACAATCTGTCTCACCAGTCACAACCCCATTAATGGTATTCAGTTTTCACAATTACTGTCTTTCTTGTGCTCGATCGTGTCGTGTGTAGGAATGGAGCAACCGCGAGGTTGGGGATGTGATGAAGAGGTACTCTGTGCCGGACTGGCCGCTTCTCGCCACCTACCTCATAAGCGAAGCCAGCTTGGAGGGTTCGTCGAGGTGGAGCAGCTACATCGACGCATTGCCTAGGCAGCCTTACTCGCTTTTGTACTGGTATAGCCCCACGGTTACTGTTGGTATGACACCCAAGTGATAAGATGAGTGGTTTTCGGGATATCATTCTCAATCTTGTACAGCCTTTGTTTGTCATTGTAGGACTCGCACCGAGATAGATGCATACTTGGCGGCTTCCCCAATCAGGGAACGGGCAATTTCAAGGATCAGTGATGTGATTGGGACGTAAGTGTCTATCTGTTTTTGTCCTAGTCATTTACCATACTAAGTTTTCTCCTCTGTTTGGTGCCTTCACTGGAATGACGACTTATGGTTTTGGCAGATACAACGACCTTCGAGATCGAATATTTTCTAAATATCCAGATTTGTTCCCCGAGAAGGTATGCTTCGCAACCGCTGCTATATTACTCCCTGCATTCCAAAATGGGGGTTTGGAGAACTATTCTTGTGACATGGGGTATTCACGGGGATTCCATTTTATTTCAAGTTAAACACAAAAAAACACTGCCATTAATCGATTATGTCTGGAATTCGTCGCAGCCGGTGCCACCCAATTTCTATACACAGAAGCATAAATTTGATTAATTAAATGTTCCGAATACAGCATGACTAAACAATGCTGATGATATTTAACTGTTTGACTATCACTATGAAAACAAAGGAGAGGAAGTCGCTACTATAACAAATAATATGGTCTGATAACACCAAATGTACCAATTATTATCATCTATTGATTTTTGAGTTTGGTGCCGCTACTTTCTTATTTTAGGTATACACCATGGAGAACTTTAGATGGTCCTTCGGCATTCTCTTCTCACGTCTGGTAAGAAAAAGTGTTATGAAGCTACTAAATATGATGCAAACCTTGTTTTACTTCATTTTGCTTATCTGATAGCCCTTTCCATTACATATACATATGCTTTTGCTGTACTTTTCTGCTATAAGAACATGTACACTGCATCGAACTATTTTGCAGGTTCGTTTAGAATCAATGGACGGAAAGGTTGCACTAGTTCCTTGGGCAGATATGCTTAACCACAGCCCTGAGGTATTACATTTTCTATTTTACAAAGAATTATTTCAGTTCTAAAAAAAATGTTGTATGGGATTATGAAGCACATCAAGTCCCACATTTCTCCTGTTTACAAAGAATTTTTAGCAATATTGTGCTGAATTCCTTAAGCACTACATATTGGACAATTTTCCACCTTTTTCCATCATTTCCCAAGTCTTCCTGAAGTGCACAATGCCATGCATTTTTTCTTAGCAAAATCAACTTTCCAGGTAGATGCATTCCTGGATTATGACAAGTCATCGCAAGGAATAGTCTTCACCACTGATCGTTCGTATCAACCAGGTGAGCAGGTAACTTCTTTTATTTGTGCTTTGACTCTACTATATATTTTCTCCATACCAAGTTAGTTATCAAAAAGTCCATCAGTCCTCATCCATTGGTAATTGTCATGTCCACACATTAATGATGATCATAATCTTCACTATTGCTTGTTTTCGGAAGGCCATTTGGCATCTTCTTTTGGTTTTACAGAACTGGGAATCAGTTGAAATCCAATATAATCATCAGTATATTGTGCACCCTTTTCTGTAACAATAGACTGGCATTTAAAGTATGAAATCATCTTGAGTCTTGTACAGGCTGTGTCTCTGCATGACTGCATCTATCCATTTTATATTTTACAGATAGAGTATACTTGATTTCAGATGGGCCACTGTACTTATTTTATTGTGGCCTTATCATTTTCTGCATGTGTTACGCTTGGGGCCAATTAGTTTATTCCATGCATATATTATTTTAAATGTGTTTCTTATGAGAAGTTATTACTAGCTAACTTGTCTATTTCTTGTTTGACCTCCTCAGGTGTTCATATCCTATGGGAAGAAATCCAGTGGTGAGCTATTGCTTTCCTATGGTTTTGTACCAAAAGAGGGAACAAATCCAAATGATTCAGTTGAATTCTTGGTGTCTCTTAACAAGTCTGATGAGTGCTACAAAGAGAAATTACAAGCACTAAAGAAACACGGTTTGTCAGAGTAAGTGCTCTCATCCTTCTTCCATGCGGAACTTCATATGCTTCTGTTACTTGGTTTAGGTTAGAGAAGTTCATTAGACTGGGGTATTTGTTGACATATTCTTGTTTTTACTTCATGATAGTATCAAGAATAAAATACAAAAATAACATTTTGTTTGTGCAATGAGTTTGTAACACATTTCATTTAGAAGAGAATTTTTAATCACATTTTGCCCTCAAGAAGTAAATTTAAGATGCTATATCTTGTGTCGATGGTGTCGATCCATTTGAGTGTCTTGGTGCTTACAGCCTCGTTGGTTCGATGTTCTCTCTCCCAATAAAATGGTAAAGTCCCTGCTCACGTTTTGGAAAAAGTGAATTTGCAGTTGGGCATCTAGTCATAGATTTTGACTTGGTTCATTGTTTTGGGTAATGGAAGAGAAAACTCTCCCAGCGTCTGGATCTTGAGATGCATATAGTCATAGTATTTATTACAAAATTTGTCCAAAAGGGCAACGAAAATGACTAGGCACATAAAACTGGAGAAATGCTCAACACCACCTAAACCGGGACATAAAGATCGTGGCAATCAACTCTTAACTTCTTGGCACCATCCACCATAGGCTCTTGTTTCTTGTCAGTGTCACCTTATTTTCGAGAGGACCTTTAGGTTGCATGTTCTCTGGGGAAAATGCCACCAGTTCAGTAGTATGTGCAACATTGTTTTCATTTTTATTGCCTTGTTTTGTACATTTCTGATACTATCAAAGTTATATAGTTGGTATTGACAAGAGTGGATCTGGTCACCGTTATCAGGTCTGAAAGTTTCCCCTTGAGGGTCACAGGGTGGCCAGTTGAGCTGATGGCTTATGCCTTCCTCGTAGTCAGTCCTCCTGAGATGATTCAATGCTTTGAGGAGGTTAGTGCTGTTATCTGGCACCAATTATTTTCAGAACTGTGTCCATACAGCTATAACAAGGGTGGTCAACACAGCATGCCTATATAACTTATTTGTGCAGATGGCTGTTGCTGCATCCAATAAAGGTTCATCCAAGCCTGCACTTAATTATCCCGAGCTGGACGAGGAGGCTCTTCAGTTTATCTTGGACTGCTGTGAATCTAGTATAAAAAAATATACCAAGTACCTAGAGGTGAGATCTTGTCTGCGGCTATCTTGCAGATTTCACAATTCCCCATGTGATTTAAAGACTGGGCCATTCCTGTTATCAGGATACACAAATCATAATCATTTGGCACCAATATTATTTCGTTGAAATCAGTTTAAGTCAACCATTAATATTTCAGGGCGCCAAGGGTTCTGCGGAAGTCTCCATCAATACAAAGCAGGCCAACAGGACCTTGCTACTAAAACAGCTAGCAAGAGATCTGTGCATCAGCGAACGGAGAATCCTGTATCGTTCACAATACGTAAGCCATCATAGATCTTGCAGCCTAGCTGGTTGCTTCCCTCCGCGCGTCATGCGGTTCTTCCTTGGCGTCTCACATTTCCTCCCGTTGATCTGGTGCAGATATTGCGTAGGAGATTGAGGGACATGAGGGCCGGCGGTGAGCTTAAAGCTCTGTCACTATTCACTGGTCTCAGAAATCTCTTCAAATAAATGGATGGGGTATATGCTCTGCCCCCTGAAGGTTTCGGCGAGCAATGCTTGTGTGCCTCCGTTGACTTGGTAAATTCTCAATCTGTCCTCATTTAGTCATTTTCTACCACCTTTGCCGTCGAAATGCTGTATTTTCACTGGACCCCACATGATGCAATTCCAGTTCCACCTCCTGTTGCTGGTGAGCTCAGGTGTTTGCCTGCCAAAGGCATATTGCAGTATCAGGCTAAGATCTTCTCCGGAGTTGCAACTGAATAGTAGGAAAAACTCGCAAAAGATTGATGTGAAACAAAAATAGCTGCGAGTTGTTATTGAACAGCCCTGAGCTTGGCATACGTGTATATGTGATCTAGGGTGCTGCAGCGCATCTGTTTATCTTTTCTTTTGGACATCTAGAATTTATTATCCATGTAAAATT
>NC_057811.1:398974032-398976621 GCF_018294505.1 Triticum aestivum
GACAGAGCTCTTTTTTCGGGTCGCCTGTACTGTGTCTGTCTATCATGCCCAAGACGCCAGAGCATTCGCGCTTCCTGTCCAGTTCTACCGGTGGACCTCGGTGGCGGTATTGTGTGACTGTTATTTTGTGCCATTTGCTCGGACACGCTATCGAAACATGAAATCACTCAACGCCATTGAAAAATCGAGAAAATTAACAGAAAGAGAAGTTGAGAATATCAGAACACATAGTGGAAGTTCTATTCTGATCCTGAGCTCAAATGCTTCTTGATGAACAGTAAAATCGAAAAAACTAGTAAAAAAATTCGAAAAAATTCTGAATATTTTTTGTAGTAATCTTTGAAAAATGTTTTTATGCTTGCAAAATTTCAGCACGAAATCATTTGTGGAAGGTGTGGCAAGGAAAAAAAACGGCACTCCGAAATGTTTTCAAAACTAGCATTTCTGGAACATCAATTTTGTTTTTTACCATGACTTCCACGAATGTGATTTCGTGCTAAAATTTTGCAAGCATACAAAATGTTTGTCAAAATTTATAAAAACAAATCAGAATTTTTGAATTGTTTTACTATTTTTTTTATTTTACTGTTCACGAGAGAGCATTTGAGCTCGGGAGCAGATACTCCGCATCCAACATATAGCCACTACTTTCTTGAGAAGTGCATGGATGAACCCGGGTACATATGAACCCACTTTAAAAAACACATTTTGCAATGTCAAAAAATTCTGAAAAAAGGTGCGTGCGGACATCTCCATATTCTATGTGTGTGCAGAAAGTTTCACAGAAAAACAGATTTTTTTTTAGCCTGTGCAAAAAAGACAAAATTTTGTGCCGTGAAACGCTATTTAGAAGCAGTAAAATTTGTCTTTTTTACTGAGACAAAACAAAAATACTTTTTTACACAAAACTTTGTGCCGTGGACATACCTTTGCCAACATGTATGCATAATTTTTTTAGAATTTTTAAACATTACAAAACGCGTAAGAAGTACATTTTTGAAAAGCGGGTGCAGATGCCCCCGTGTGCAGATCGTCCACTCTCCTACTTTCTTTAGCTACAAGGAGACAACACATAGCCACTACTTTCTTTAGCTACAAGGAGACAACACACACACAACGCTATATTTCGTAAAAGTAATAATATTTATAGTATATTTTTCTTTCATCCAAGTCTATTCATTCGGTATACTCAAAATACACCTTTGGTCCCTTGGCAAAACTGATAGTTGCACTGCCGTCTCCTCCAGCGGTGGTATGGGGTTGGCGAGGTTTGGTGCAGCGGTGTCCAAACGGTCATTGTTAGGCTTGGCGGTTGCTTGTTCAGGAGGTGCGTCGCGTAATGGGCGTAGGAGTTTTATGGATCTTTGATTTCGGATGCAACATCGGTGATCTATTCTATTCTCCAGGGCGATGGTTTGGAGGGATTGGTGCTTCGATGATTTCCCGTTTGCGACAACTAGGGTTAATAGAGCAGTGGCGCGCCATCAGCACATCCGGGTGGAAGACAGTGGCCGGCTCCCTAAGGACTTTGTTGTGTTAACTGTCTTTGTTAAGGGGTGCTTTATAATGCCTGGTTAATAAGCCAATGGCTTTTTCGCAAAAAAATATATCAGTAAATTTATATTTACGAATCAAAATACCAATAATTTCCTATTTTATCAGTCAACCTCATTATTTACGGAATCAATCCTTTTATGAATGTTCATTTTTTCTGTGCAAGCGACATTTTCATTGAGCTGGAGATATGCTTTTCAAAAACGTTAGATATAGTTATTTATTTTTCCGAAGAAACAAGGAATATTATTCTAAAATAATAGAGTTACAGTCTAGAGACAAGATTTTCTCGATATATGGAAGGCCTTTGTGTAACCCCACAGCTACCTTGCCAAACAATTTGCTACTCTATTTTTGTGACGCCCGGATAATTAAGCTATAGTAATTTCCCTATTAATGACGCCACGTCACCACCATTATTGTTGTTAAACTCGCGTTGGTTTAATTCCCGTTCGAATTCAAAATCCAAGATCAAGGCAAACAATAAAATCTTTAAACATTAAAACTAAAAAGTTCGGGTTGTGCCAAATAATGCATAGGTAATTATGGTGGAGAAATCACACATTTATAAAATATTTAAATACTCTAAAATGAACAAAACAATAGCAAAACAATTATATAAAAGCTTTTATAATAATAAACCATCACAAACTATTTTATTTCATGTGCCCGGTTGTGGCATATTTACATATACTACATTAGGTACAGCTTTGATATTTTACTAAAACAAAGGTGGAAATTAGAGAAAACAGTAAAAGAAAATAAAGAAAAGGGAAAAGAACAAAAACTAAAAAAAACTAAAAAAAGGAAAGCCCCCCCGGCCAACTAGGCCAGGCGGCCTAGCTCACAGGCCAGGCCAGCCCACCTGGCCCAGCCGGCCGGCCACCCCCACTCCCCATAACCCCCTGGGCGACCGTAACCCTAACCGACCGACACCCCACTTCCCCCACTCGCTCCCACGTTTCCCCTCCCCCGATCCAGATCTGGATTGGGGACGACACCCCCTCGACGTCGTCCCCATCGCCTCGTCGCCGG
>NC_057811.1:398977577-398997075 GCF_018294505.1 Triticum aestivum
CTGGCCGCCGGTGCTCACCTCGCGCGCGTGCCCCACCCGCGCTCCCCCCCACAGCCACGCCGCTACCGCCTCCCCTGCTCTGGCTCGCTGCCTCGTCGTGGCTCCGCTGGCCCAACCTCGCTGCCGCCTCGCTTCGCCGTGCCTGCGGCCACCTCCGGCGACGCGCCGGCGCCCGCTCTGCCTTCATACGGGTCGAGCGCCCGCAGTGCCCGTTCGGGCTATGCCCGCACCCAGCGCCTGAACCCGCTAGGCCCCCAGGGGCCTATGACAAAGGGGCCCCATCCCCCAGAACGTTATAAAAAAAGATATAAAAATGAATTTAAAAAATAATAAATACAAATATTAATTAATTAATTAAATAAATTAATTAACTTAATTAATTGTGTTTAATTAACCTAATCAATTAACTAAAATAATTAAACCTGTTTAGTTAGCCTTAGTCTATGACAGGTGGGTCCCACTGGACCCACATGCCAGGTTTGACTCTGGTCAGCTGGGTTTGACCTGCTGACATCATGGTGATGACATGCTGACATCACCTTTCACTATTCTGGATAATGTTCGAATTAAATAATTAAATAAATTCCAAAAAAATGCATAAAACTTTGATAAATCATAGAAAATAAACCGTAACTCGGATGAAAATACTTTGTACATGAAAGTTGCTCAGAACGACGAGACGATCCGGATACGTATCCCGTTCGTCCGCCACACATCCCTAGCATAGTGAACACGCAACTTTCCCCCTCCTGTTCATCTGTCCGAAAACGCGAAACACCGGGGATACTTTCCCGTATGTTTCCCCCCTTCGCTGGTATCACCTCCTACTGCGTTAGGGCACACCTGGCACCGTTACTTGTCATGTAATGCATCGATATGCATCTGTTTGCATTGTATTCATTGTTTCTTCCCCCTCTTCTCTCCGGTAAACTACGAGACTGACGCCGCTCCTGGTGCCTCGATCGACTATGTTGTTGACGACCCCTCCTTGCCAGAGCAATCAGGCAAGCCCCCCCCTTGATCAACCCGATATCGCCTATTATTCTCTCTACTGCTTGCATTAGAGTAGTGTAGCATGTTACTGCTTTCGGTTAATCCTATTCTGCTGCATAGCCTGTCCTTGCTACTACTGTTGTTACCTTTACCTGCAATCCTAAATGCTTAGTATAGGATGCTAGTATTCCATCAGTGGCCCTACATTCTTGTCCGTCTGCCATGCTATATTATCGAGCCGTGATCACTAAAGGGAGGTGATGACGGGTATATACTTATATACATAGTACATGATACATGTGGTGACTAAAGTCGGGTCGGCTCGTTGAGTACCCGCGGTTGATTCACGGATTGAGGGCTGAAAGGACATACTTTCCCGACGGCCCTCTGGGTGGATCTTTGTGGCAGAGCGACAGGGCAGGTTGAGACCACCTAGGTGAGAGGGGGGCCTAGCCCTGGTCGGCGTCCGCGGTTACATCAATTAACATGCTTAAAGAGATCTTGGTATTTGATCTGAGTCTGGCCAGTCTGTTGGAAATATGCCCTAGAGGCAATAATAAAATGGTTATTATTGTATTTCCTTGTTTATGATGATTGTCTATTGTTCATGCTATAATTGTATTAACTGGAAACCGTAATACATGTGTGACTACATAGACCACAACATGTCCCTAGTAAGCCTCTAGTTGACTAGCTCGTTGATCAATAGATGGTTATGGTTTCCTGACCATGGACATTGGATGTCATTGATAACGGGATCACATCATTAGGAGAATGATGTGATGGACAAGACCCAATCCTAAGCATAGCACAAGATCGTGTAGTTCGTTTGCTAAGAGCTTTTCTAATGTCAAGTATCGTTTCCTTAGACCATGAGATTGTGCAACTCCCGGATACCGTAGGAATGCTTTGGGTGTACCAAACGTCACAACGTAACTGGGTGGCTATAAAGGTGCATTACAGGTATCTCCGAAAGTGTCTGTTGGGTTGGCACGAATCGAGACTGGGATTTGTCACTCCGTATGACGGAGAGGTATCTCTGGGCCCACTCGGTAATGCATCATCATAATGAGCTCAATGTGACTAAGTAGTTAGTCACGGGATCATGCATTACGGAACGAGTAAAGAGACTTGCCGGTAACGAGATTGAACGAGGTATGGGGATACCGACGATCGAATCTCGGGCAAGTAACATACCGATGGACAAAGGGAATTGAATACGGGATTGATTAAATCCCCGACATCGTGGTTCATCTGATGAGATCATCGTGGAACATGTGGGAGCCAATATGGGTATCTAGATCCCGCTATTGGTTATTGGCCGGAGAGGTGTCTCGGTCATGTCTGCATGGTTCCCGAACCCGTAGGGTCTACACACTTAAGGTTCGGTGACGCTAGGGTTATAGAGATATTAGTATGCGGTAACCCGAAAGTTGTTCGGAGTCCCGGATGAGATCCCGGACGTCACGAGGAGTTTCGGAATGGTCCGGAGGTAAAGATTTATATATGGGAAGTCTTGTTTTGCTCGCCGGAAAAGTTTCGCACATTATCGGTATTGTACCGGGAGTACCGAAAGGGGTCCGGGGGTCCACCAGGGGGGTCCACCTGCCCCAGGGGGCCACATGGGCTGTAGGGGTGTGCGCCTTGGCCTATATGGGCCAAGGGCACCAGCCCCAAGAGGCCCATGCGCCATGAGATAAGGGAAAGGGAGAGTCCTAAAGGGGGAAGGCACCTCCTAGGTGCCTTGGGGAGGATGGACTCCTCCCTAGCCGCACCCTTCCTTGGAGGAAGGGCCAAGGCTGCCCCCCCTCTCCCTTGACCCTATATATGTGGGGGGGGGGAGGAAGCCATCACCAAGCCCCTGGCGCCTCCCTCTCCCTCCCGTGACACCTCTCCTTCTCGCTGAGCTTGGCGAAGCCCTGCCGAGATCCCCGCTGCTTCCACCACCACGCCGTCGTGCTGCTGGATCTCCATCAACCTCTCCTTCCCCCTTGCTGGATCAAGAAGGAGGAGACGTCTTCCCCAACCGTACGTGTGTTGAATGCGGAGGTGTCGTCCGTTCGGCGCTCGGTCATCGGTGATTTGGATCACGACGAGTACGACTCCATCAACCCCGTTCACTTGAACGCTTCCGCTCGCGATCTACAAGGGTATGTAGATGCACTCTTTTCCCTCTCGTTGCTAGAAGACTCCATAGATTAATCTTGGTGACATGTAGGAAATTTTTGAATTATTGCTACGTTCCCCAATAGTGGCATCATGAGCCAGGTCTATGCGTAGATTCTATGCACGAGTAGAACACAAAGTAGTTGTGGGCGATGATTTGTTCAGTTTGCTTGCCGTTACTAGTCTTATCTTGATTCGGCGGCATTGTGGGATGAAGCGGCCCGGACCGACCTTACACGTACTCTTACGTGAGACAGGTTCCACCGACTGACATGCACTTGATGCATAAGGTGGCTAGCGGGTGTCTGTCTCTCCCACTTTAGTCGGATCGGATTCGATGAAGAGGGTCCTTATGAAGGGTAAATAGAAATTGACATATCACCGTTGTGGCTTTAGCGTAGGTAAGAAACGTTCTTGCTAGAAACCCATAGCAGCCACGTAAAACATGCAACAACAATTAGAGGACGTCTAACTTGTTTTTGCAGGGTATGCTATGTGATGTGATATGGCCAAAAGGATGTGATGAATTATATATATGTGATGTATGAGATTGATCATGTTCTTGTAATAGGAATCACGACTTGCATGTCGATGAGTATGACAACCGGCAGGAGCCATAGGAGTTGTCTTAATTTATTGTATGACCTGTGTGTCAATGAAAAACGCCATGTAATTACTTTACTTTATTGCTAACCGTTAGCCATAGTAGTAGAAGTAATAGTTGGTGAGACAACTTCATGAAGACACGATGATGGAGATCATGGTGTCATGCCGGTGACGAAGGTGATCATGCCGCGCCTCGAAGATGGAGATCAAAAGGCGCAAGATGATATTGGCCATATCATGTCACTTTATGATTTGCATGTGATGTTTGTCATGTTTACATCTTATTTGCTTAGAACGACGGTAGCATAAATAAGATGATCCCTCATTAAAATTTCAAGAGATGTGTTCCCCCTAACTGTGCACCGTTGCGAAGGTTCGTTGTTTCGAAGCACCACGTGATGATCGGGTGTGATAGATTCTAACGTTCGCATACAACGGGTGTAAGCCAGATTTACACATGCGAAACACTTAGGTTGACTTGACGAGCCTAGCATGTACAGACATGGCCTCGGAACACAAGAGACCGAAAGGTCGAACATGAGTCGTATAGTAGATACGATCAACATGGAGATGTTCACCGTTGATGACTAGTCCGTCTCACGTGATGATCGGACACGGTCTAGTCGATTCGGATCATGTATCACTTAGATGACTAGAGGGATGTCTATCTAAGTGGGAGTTCATTAAATAATCAGATGAACTTAATTATCGTGAACATAGTCAAAAGGTCTTTGCAAATTATGTCATAGCTTACGCTTTGGTTCTACTGTTTAAGATATGTTCCTAGAGAAAATTTAGTTGAAAGTTGGTAGTAGCAATTATGCGGACTGGGTCCGTAAACTGAGGATTGTCCTCATTGCTGCATAGAAGGCTTATGTCCTTAATGCACCGCTCGGTGTGCTGAACCTCGAGCGTCGTTTGTGGATGTTGCGAACATCTGACATACACGTTTTGATGACTACGTGATAGTTCAGTGCGTAATGCTAACGGTTTAAAATTGTGGCACCAAAGACGTTTTTGAAACGTCGCAGATAATATGAGATGTTCCAAAGACTGAAATTGGGATTTCAGACTAGTGCCCACGTCAAGAGGTATGAGACCTCTGACAAGTTTCTTAAGCCTGCAAACTAAGGGAGAAAAGCTCAACCGTTGAGCATGTGCTCAGATTGTCTGAGTACTACAATCGCTTGAATCGAGTGGGAGTTAATTTTCCAGATGAGATAGTGATGGTTCTCCAAAGTCACTGCCACCAAGCTACTAGAGCTTCGTGATGAACTATAACAAATCAGGGATAGATATGATGATCCTTGAGCTATTCGCGATGTTTGACACCACGAAAGTAGAAATCAAGTAGGAGCATCAATTGTTGATGGTTAGTAAAACCACTAGTTTCAAGAAGGGCAAGGGAAAGTAGGGATACTTCATGAAACGGCAAATCAGTTGCCGCGCTAGTAAAGAAACCCAAGGTTGAACCCAAACCCGAGACTAAGTGCTTCTGTAATGAGGGGAACGGTCACTGAAGCAGAACTACCCTAGATACTTGGTAGATGAGAAGGCAGGCAAGGTCGACAGAAGTATATTGGATATACATTATATTAATGTGTACTTTACTAGTACTCCTAGTAGCACCAGGGTATTAGATACCGGTTCGGTTGCTAAGTGTTGGTAACTCGAAATAAAAGGCTACGGAATAAACGGAGACTAGCTAAAGGTGAGATGACAATATGTGTTGGAAGTGTTTCCAAGGTTGATGTGATCAAGCATCGCATGCTCCCTCTACCATCGAGATTGGTGTTAAACCTAAATAATTGTTATTTGGTGTTTGCGTTGATCATAGACATGATTGGATTATGTTTATCGCAATATGGTTATTCATTTAAGGAGAATAATGGTTACTCTGTCTATTTGAATAATACCTTCAATGGTCTTGCACCTAAAATGAATGGTTTATTGAATCTCGATCGTAGTGATACACATGTTCATGCCAAAAGATATAAGATAGTAATGATAGTACCACATACTTGTGGCACTACCACTTGAGTCATATTGGTATAAAACGCATGAAGAAGCTCCATGTTGATGGATCTTTGGACTCACTCGTTTTTGAAAAGATTGAGACATGCGAACCATGTCTATTAGTATATATGCATGAAGAAAGTCCATACAGATGGATCGTTTGGACTCACTTGATTTTGAATCACTTGAGACATGCAAATCATACCACATGGGCAAGATGACTGAAAGGCCTCGTTTTCAGTAAGATAGAACAAGAAAGCAACTTGTTGGAAGTAATACATTTTGATGTGCGCAGTCCAATGAGTGCTGAGGCATGCAGTGGATATCGTTATGTTCTTAGTTCACAGATGATTTGAGTAGATGCTGAGTATATTTACTTGATGAAACACAAGTCTGAATTATTGAAAGGTTCAAGTAATTTCAGAGTGAAGTTGAAGATCGTCATGACAAGAGGATAAAAATGTCTATGATATGATCATAGAGATGAATATCTGAGTTACGAGTTTGGCACACAATTAAGAAATTGTGGAAATTGTTTCACGACTAATACCGCCTGGAGCACCATAGTGTGATGGTGTGTCCGAACATCATAACTGCACCCTATTGGATATAGTGCATACCATGATGTCTCTTATCGAATTACCACTATCGTTTATGGGTTAGGCATTAGAGACAACCGCATTCACTTTAAAGAGGGCACCACATAATTCCGTTGAGACGACACCGTATGAACTATGGTTTACAGAAACCTAAGCTGTCGTTTCTTAAAAGTTTGGGGCTGCGACGCTTATGTGAAAAAGTTTCAGGCTGATAAGCTCGAACCCAAAGCGGATAAATGCATCTTCATAGAATACCCAAAACAGTTGGGTATACCTCCTATTTCAGATCTGGAAGCAAAAGTGATTGTTTCTAGAAACGGGTCCTTTCTCGAGGAAAAGTTTCTCTCGAAAGAATTGAGTGGGAGGATGGTGGAGACTTGATGAGGTTATTGAACCATGACTTCAACTAGTGTGTAGCAGGGCACAGGAAGTTGTTCCTGTGGCACCTACACCAATTGAAGTGGAAGCTTATGATAGTGATCATGAAACTTCGGATCAAGTCACTACCAAACCTCGTAGGACGACAAGGATGCGTACTACTTCAGAGTGGTACGTAATCCTATCTTGGAAGTCATGTTGCTAGACAACAATGAACCTACGAGCTATGGAGAAGCGATGGTGGGCCCGGATTCCGACGAATGGCTCGAGGCCATAAAATCCGAGAGAGGATCCATGTATAAAAACAAAGTGTAGACTTTGGAAGAACTACTTGATGGTCGTAAGGCTGTTGGGTGCAGATGGATTTTAAAAGGAAGACAGACAATGATGGTAAGTGTCACCATTAAGAAAGCTCGACTTGTCGTTAAGATGTTTTCCGGCAAGTTCAAGGAGTTGACTGCGATGAGACTTTCTCACTCGTAGCGATGCTAAGAGTCTGTTGGAATTATATTAGCAATTACTGCATTATTTATGAAATCTTGCAGATGGGATGTCAAAACATTGTTTCCTCGACGATTTTCTTGAGGAAAGGTTGTATGTGATACAAACAGAAGGTTTTGTCAATCTTGAAAGATGCTAACAAGTATGCAAAGCTCCAGCAATCCTTCTAAGGATTGGAGTAAGCATCTCGGAGTTGGAATGTACGCTTTGATGAGATGATCAAAGATTTTGGGTTTATACAAAGTTTATGAGAAACTTGTATTTCCAAAAAGTGAGTGGGAGCACTATAGAATTTCTGATGAGTATATGTTGTTGACATATTGTTGATCAGAAATGATGTAGAATTTCTGGAAAACATACAGGGTTATTTGAAAAGTGTTTTCAATGCAAAACCTGGATTAAGCTACTTGAACATTGAGCATCAAGATCTATAAGGATAGATCGAAAACGCTTAATAGTACTTTCAAATGAATACATAGCGTGACAAGATTTTGAAGGAGTTCAAAATAGATCAGCAAAGAAGGAGTTCTTGGCTGTGTTACAAGGTGTGAGTATTGAGTAAGACTCAAGACCTGACCACGGCAGAAGAGAGAGAAAGGACGAAGGTCGTCCCCTATGCTTTAGACGTAGGCTCTACAGTATGCTATGCTGTGTACCGCACCTGAAGTGTGCCTTGCCATGAGTTAGTCAAGGGGTACAATAGTGATCCAGGAATGGATCACATGACAGCGGTCGAACTTATCCTTAGTAACTAGTGGACTAAGGAATTTTCTCGATTATGGAGGTGGTAAAAGAGTTCTTCGTAAAGGGTTACGTCGATGCAAACTTTGACACTAATCCGGATGAGTCTGAGTAGTAAACCGGATTCGTATAGTAGAGCAGTTAGTTGGAATAGCTCCAAGTAGCGCGTGGTAGGTGCATCTACAAGATGACATAGAGATTTGTAAAGCACACACGGATCTGAAAGGTTCAGACCCGTTGACTAATAACCTCTCTCACAAGCGAGATATGAACAAACCCCATGGGTGTTGGATTCATTACAATCACATAGTGATGTGAACTAGATTATTGACTCTAGTGCAAGTGGGAGACTGTTGGAAATATGCCCTAGAGGCAATAATAAAATGGTTATTATTGTATTTCCTTGTTCATGATGATTGTCTATTGTTCATGCTATAATTGTATTAACTGGAAACCGTAATACATGTGTGAATACATAGACCACAACATGTCCCTAGTAAGCCTCTAGTTGACTAGCTCGTTGATCAATAGATGGTTATGGTTTCCTGACCATGGACATTGGATGTCATTGATAACGGGATCACATCATTAGGAGAATGATGTGATGGACAAGACCCAATCCTAAGCATAGCACAAGATCGTGTAGTTCGTTTGCTAAGAGCTTTTCTAATGTCAAGTATCGTTTCCTTAGACCATGAGATTGTGCAACTCCCGGATACCGTTGGAATGCTTTGGGTGTACCAAACGTCACAACGTAACTGGGTGGCTATAAAGGTGCATTACAGGTATCTCCGAAAGTGTCTGTTGGGTTGGCACGAATCGAGACTGGGATTTGTCACTCCGTATGACGGAGAGGTATCTGTGGTCCCACTCGGTAATGCACCATCATAATGAGCTCAATGTGACTAAGTAGTTAGTCACGGGATCATGCATTACGGAATGAGTAAAGAGACTTGCCGGTAACGAGATTGAACGAGGTATGGGGATACCGACGATCGAATCTCGGGCAAGTAACATGCCGATGGACAAAGGGAATTGAATACGGGATTGATTAAATCCCCGACATCGTGGTTCATCCGATGAGATCATCGTGGAACATGTGGGAGCCAATATGGGTATCCAGATCCCGCTATTGGTTATTGGCCGGAGAGGTGTCTCGGTCATGTCTGCATGGTTCCCGAACCCGTAGGGTCTACACACTTAAGGTTCGGTGACGCTAGGGTTATAGAGATATTAGTATGCGGTAACCCGAAAGTTGTTCGGAGTCCCGGATGAGATCCCGGACATCACGAGGAGTTCCGGAATGGTCCGGAGGTAAAGATTTATATATGGGAAGTCTTGTTTTGGTCGCCGGAAAAGTTTCACACATTATCGGTATTGTACCGGGAGTACCGAAAGGGGTCCGGGGGTCCACCAGGGGGGTCCACCTGCCCCGGGGGGCCACATGGGCTGTAGGGGTGTGCGCCTTGGCCTATATGGGCCAAGGGCACCAGCCCCAAGAGGCCCATGCGCCATGAGATAAGGGAAAGGGAGAGTCCTAAAGGGGGAAGGCACCTCCTAGGTGCCTTGGGGAGGATGGACTCCTCCCTAGCCGCACCCTTCCTTGGAGGAAGGGCCAAGGCTGCGCCCCCCCTCTCCCTTGCCCCTATATATATGTGGGGGGGAGGGAAGCCATCACCAAGCCCCTGGCGCCTCCCTCTCCCTCCCGTGACACCTCTCCTTCTCGCTGAGCTTGGCGAAGCCCTGCCGAGATCCCCGCTGCTTCCACCACCACGCCGTCGTGTTGCTGGATCTCCATCAACCTCTCCTTCCCCCTTGCTGGATCAAGAAGGAGGAGACGTCTTCCCCAACCGTACGTGTGTTGAACGCGGAGGTGCCGTCCGTTCGGCGCTCGGTCATCGGTGATTTGGATCACGACGAGTACGACTCCATCAACCCCGTTCACTTGAACGCTTCCGCTCGCGATCTACAAGGGTATGTAGATGCACTCTTTTCCCTCTCATTGCTAGAAGACTCCATAGATTAATCTTGGTGACACGTAGGAAATTTTTGAATTATTGCTACGTTCCCCAACACAGTCGCCTATACGCACTAACCAACTACGCGGGAACATTTATGGGCACTCGACGTCGTGGTATCAGCCGAAGCCTTCTTGATGTCAGCAACTAAGCGGCGCGCGCTGGATTGGACTAGAACGCTCTCTTGTATTAGGGAGGCTAGGTCTGCTTCCGGCCGCCCTCGCAATGTGCAGGTGTGCAATGGGCGATGGGCCCAGACCCCTGCATGCTTAGGATTTAGACCGGCGTGCTGACCTCTCTGTTGAGCCTAGGTAGGCTGCGACGTGTTGATCTTTTGAGGCCGGGCATGACCCAGGAAAGTGTGCCCGACCAGAGGGATCGAGCGTGTTGGGTAATGTGGTGCACCCCTACAGGGAAGTTTATCTATTCGAATAGCCGTGTCCCTCGGTAAAAGGACGACCCGGAGTTGTACCTTGACCTTATGACAACTAGAACCGGATACTTAATAAAACACACTCTTTCAAGTGCCAGATACAACCCGGTGATCGCTCTCTAATAGGGCGACGAGGAGAGGATCGCCGGCTAGGATTATACTATGCGATGATACTTGGTTAACTTACCATCTACTCTCTCCTACATGCTTCAAGATGGAGGCTGCCAGAAGCGTAGTCTTCGATAGGACTAGCTATCCCCCTCTTATTCTGGCATTCTACAGTTTAGTCCACATATACTACCCCTTTCATTGATACTAATGCATATGTGGTGTAGATCCTTGCTCGCGTGTACTTTGGATGAGTACTCACGATTGCTTTGCTCCCCCTTTTCCCCCTTTCCTTTCCTCTCGGTTGTCGCAACCAGATGCTGGAGCCCAGGAGCCAGACGCCACCGTCGACGATGACTCCTACTACACTGGAGGTGCCTACTACTACGTGCAGACCGCCGACGACGACCATGAGTAGTTTAGGAGGATCCCAGGCAAGAGGCCTGTGCCTCTTTCGATCTGTATCCCATTTTGTGCTAGCCATCTTATCGCAACTTGTTTAACTTATGTCTGTACTCAGATATTGTTGCTTCAGCTGACTTGTCTATTACCGAGCACTTGTATTCGAGCCCTCGAGGCCCCTGGCTTGTATATGCTTGTATGACTTATTTCATTTTTAGAGTTGTGTTGTGGTATCTTCCCATGAGTCCCTGATCTTGATCGTACACATTTGCGTGTATGATTGAATTGGGGGCGTCACAAGTTGGTATCAGAGTCGACTGCCTGTAGGAATCCCCCTTCCAAACTCCTTGGCCGAAGTTGAGTCTAGTCATTGCAAAACTTTTACTAACATGGCTGTGTGCCTTACGGGCCCACGTCACCATTGGGTGGTATTAGGATCTTTTATTCCTCGTCTTTACTCTGGGATTCTAATCTCTCTTGGATTCGGGTAAAATAATTTTGCTAACTATAACTCTAGGTTCTCGTAAATACTTTCTCCCGGAGAGCCCCTCGGTCCGGGTGATCGCCTACTGCACCCGAAGGTTCCAAAGATGCTATTCGATGTTTTCTCGAGACACTTGTACCCACCGCCTATGCAAATTCTCCACAACTGTAATATCCTTATGGATAACTACATACATTTGCCATTCTTACATTCAATCCCATTGATCTTGTTATTACAAGATGCTTCGAACTGCTCTCCGTTGTTCCGAGAATATTTTGTGCCTACTGCCTTGCAGATCTTTGCCGCATGAATACCCCTAAGAATAATTCCTCACATTTACCGAGGATTTGTTCATTTCTAGTTGTTCGTGTGTTTCACAAAGTTCTTAAAAAACTATTTGATCTTCTGAAAATCCTCAGCAGCATATAGATCTTGAATTTCTTGCCTTCCAGCATTATGGTTAATTCCATATTTCTAGTAATCTCCGTTGACATTCTCTGTCACTATCATTTTAAGTCCCTTGACTCAATATGTTGCGAATACTCACAATCCTCAGTCAAATCCTAGAATTCATCCTTCCGGCTCAGACGTAATTTTAAACATGAGCTAGTTGTCGACCAATCAAATTCTCGTCGATTGTACCCCTAAGGCTATTCTACTTATCCATCCCTAACCAGAGCATTGCTTTTGATCCCTTGACTTGGAATTCATAATTCCTTTGCAGTTGAGCTTTGAATTAGTCAGTTGTTTCTATCATATGATCTCCTTGCATTCTTTCTTCTTCTGGTTGAGTACCGATGCTCACATCGGATCCCTTGTGCACCCCCAGATCCTTTGTGGGATTTCATCCGACAAAGTTCTTCATATTCAATAACCATGTGAGCCTTTCCACGGATATATAATGCCTTTGGTAAATTTGTATCCTCTGCTTTGATAACCATACTGTACTTTCGAGCTTGTATTATTTACTCCGAAGTTTGTGGTATATGTTCCTAAGATGCCCCGATGGGTTGAACCAGCGCCTTCCCTAATCTGTGTGAACCCGAAAGATTTCACGGGTCATACTTATCTGGTATTGCACCAGGTAAAACTTTCAACAACTAATGTCATTTTCTAAATACGAGAGGTGAATGGAAGGTTATGCATTGAGGAAGTGGGAGTCGACCTTGAACTTTGCGTTCATGCCCATGGACACGATGCTGATCTTTTCATGGAAGCTTCTCTTAAAATTAATTATTCCCTTGGTATAAGTTCATCTTATATCTGGGATAGGGTCTTTTGCAATCATGGTTCCGGCCATATTGATATTCCTTGATTCTTTTCCTCGGGCAAGTTAATGTACTTGTATTCTGCAGATCAATACCCCTATCCAACCTTTGTTCTGTCCTAATTTCGAGTTTACCCCTTGGTATCTTGAGGATATCATGCTATTTCCCTACCTCTTTCGAACTTTTGGTGAAGTAGTACCCTTTTCCTGTCATAGTCACTCCACGGGTTCTGGGTTGTCGTCAATCGAGAACACCGCATAGTGAATCGAATCAACACTGTGATTCAGTACTCCTAGTACTTTGTTGTTGGGAAGTTTAATAATCCTTCAAGTCATTCCTAGCCTGATCGACTATATCATTATCGTGCTAAATTTTTAACTGTGCTATCTGGTCCTTCTTCCGGGAGCACAATTTGCGATGATAGCTAAGCTTACGTCGATCTTCCTCGTCATACCCTTTCACCTTAAACAACAAGCTTGATTTCGAGTTTGTGTCGTAACCATGGTTCCAATAACCTCTTGCTTCATCATTCATTTGACTTGATGTCATCGCTGATCGATTACATCTTCATGAAATATCTCGACAAAATTTGTCGTGGTCATCATCAACATTTTGACTCCTTCCAGGATATCAATCGAATTCTTGATGAGAAATACCATCCTTGTCCCTCGATGAATTGTATTATCATTGACGACATCATTGTCTTCCCTCCGACACAAACTTGATCATGTTATGGAGCTCCTTGTTATCTAGCTTATCTTATGTTCCACCTTGGATTATTATCATCTTTTATATCAAGGATGTTGTGAGAATTGCTCCACCTCTTAAATAATTCTTGGTATTATGATGCTTCATGCCATCACCATTGTTTCTTGGTCCCCGTGTTGATTCTAACCGGGACACCAACAAGTGAACGGTGCTGCTTGGATTCTGTACTTCTAGCGACCCTATTGCTTTGAAGTTGTGGTCGACCGTTCGTTCTTAGACTATTGGTTATAGAATCACCATTCTAACTTTCATCGTGCTACCTAAGCCCATATTTTGGGTGCACCTTTCAACCAATGTTTAATTGTGTATGTTTTCCTCGGTCATACATCATTATATCATTTGATCTGACAAATGTTATCTACTTGTTCACATAATTGTGAAAACCCATCTTTTGAAAATCTCGATAAATTATCGTTGAGTCCATCAGCCACATCCTCTTCCTCTCCTTGGTTAATGATGAACTCTTATTTCGAAACTTGCTTCCATAAGTTCATTTTCCGAGAATCTTGCAATGTCATCTTGTCAATTTGTGTCGCACCCTTTTCTTCTCAGGCATCCTTAGTCTGAGGTATCCTGACACCAATCAGATCTGAATCTCGGTCAGATATGATGGTTGGAACATATTTTCAAGAGTTATAACATTGGTCTTTATAAGACCCGGTAAGGCGATGTCATGCCTAGCACACCTGGGCGGAGTACCTATTATTAATATCCTTTTTAGCAAGTTTGGCCATTCTTCCATGAGGAAATTGTAAGACTTATACTATAAGTTGTTCTTGATGGATCCTTTGTGAATCCAAAGTCTGATCTTTACCCAATGACCATGTCAATGCTATCTCGAAGCATGTCTGTGGTACTCCGATTGTCAAAAAGAACATTTGTAGCACAATGCTAAATTTTCTTTATCATTTATCCTAACACTGTTGTATGGGTAATCTTCTATATCTAAATAGGGGCACCCCACTAGATGATTTTTCTGCCTTCTCATGAAGCCACGTCACCCGAATTGTTCTAGTCGTTGATGCAGCATAGATCGGTAGACTATAGCCGTCCGATCAAGTGTTGGTCAAATTTACGAAGAGCTGCCACCGCCAAGTGAACATATACCGTTTCGTTCTTACCGCTCGCTGCTGGGCCGCGGCACCATATTTTGGGCTGGGCGTAAGATTTGCTAACAGGGCTGTTCGTGCGAGCCCATGGGAAATACTAGCCCATATAACTGTTCGCAGTAGGTTTCCCAGGTTCGTCTTCCAGTTCCGCTCACTGCCGCCGCTCTCTCTTCTTCTCAACGCCGCCGCTCTCTCTTCCGCTGCCATGAAACGACATCCACTAATACACATGAAACGACAACATTCATTGCCCTTCAATACCCCGCCCTCCATTACCTTGCAAATGCAACCAACCACAGTCTTTAAAGGGACGCATCGATCACAGAAGACTGCTCGGGGTCCTCCTACCCTCCGAGCCATCCTCCAGCCGTCGACTCTGGTAGGTGGTCTGCTACCTATTGTCAGCCATCGTCAGCATTTCCTTTCCCCGAGCTCATGGTTTTTGAATTTGCCACCTTGTGATTCGGATCCAAAGGTGTCCGCCGCCAGGAGCCCTCCCGGTTCAGGAGTCTCTATGCCACGACCCACCCTTCATCGGGTAGAGGATGCCGCCCCCTACAAGAAGCTGCCGCCGCCCATGCCCCCCCAACCAGCTGTCGCTACTAATCCTTCCGCTGTCACCCCCGTCGAATCCCCGGTGAGCCGTCGCTGAACATATGTGCAGTGCCACCCACTTCCACGTAGGATTCCTCCGCCACGCCCGATGCTCTCCAACCACAGCGCCACGACCGACGCTGCCCATGGCCAGCCGCCATAGGTACCCCAACGTCGCCACGCCCAACGGTTCCCCTGCCAGCTACTGCCGCTAGACCTTCTGTCGCTTGCCAGATTCGATAGCTCCATCTTATTCGTTCATCTTCATGTTGCCGTTTTTATTGCTGCACATCAGGTGTCTCTGAATTTTTCTACCCTCAGCATTATGCTTTTGAATTTTCAGGTCTGGATCAAAAGGTGCTCAGCGTATTAGAGCTTTTGCTGCTCTAATTGGCTACTTCACAGGTCGTATGCTAATGTGACAGTCTAGGCTTTCAAGTTTTATGGTACATGACTTACAGATTGCCGATTGTTCCTTTTATTGGCTGATGTTACCAATTGTTTCAAGATACTATTTTGCAGAGTGTTCCTGCTTAGGACCTGTTTGGTTCCAAATAAGTCACCAACTTATAAGTTGAAAAGTGAAAAAATTGACTTATTTTGCTAAACAAACCCAACTTATAAGTCACCCCAACTTATTAGTCATAAGTTGCTCCACCCCAACTTAAAACTTATAAGTCACCCCCTTTTGCGTGGGTCCCACCACCTTTACATAAAAAAACAAGGTGGGAAGGTGTGGTCAGGTGACTTATAAGTCAGGTGACAACCAAACAGGCATGACTTATAAGTCACTGGTTTTAAGTCACCTGACTTATAATTCAGGTGACTTATTGGAACCAAACAGGCCCTTATTAGCTATAGCTCTTGGCTGTTTTCGCACCATCATAGTTTATTCTGACTGACCTTATGTTTTTGAATTTCTAAGATAGTGCTCAGGATCCAAAGGTCGATATTTCCCTTGATAGGTTGGTTGCTGTTCGGAATAGATTCATTGCTGGGTACGTCTCCTCCTACTAGCATTGGTACACAAGCAGTCAAGCACGCATCTCTGAATAATTATTTACACTTGATGAGCATATATCTGTTCCTTTCCTTCCTTATTTGTTTTAAATCTACTCTCATGTTTGGTTGTTGGCACTTGATGAATGAACCGAAGATTCTCCTGACAAGATCTTACAATACTCACCAATATGCATGCATGATCTGTTCTATCACCTCTATTTTTGTTAACGGCAGGTGCTTGAGACAATAGAATGGCCCAAGGATCCAACATCCTCCTTCCTTCCTCCTACTTACGATTGTGTTGTTCAGTAAGCAAATAGTATAATTGACTACTAACAAGTACTAATAGGCATAGCACTCTTCATCTTAGTATTTAGGCATTGCAAAAAGATCATCGTGCAATTTGGTGTTTTGTAGATTCACCATAACAGGCTGAAATCCAAGCAATTACGTTGGCTACTTGCATTGACACAGTAATACAAATCAAACTTCTTCTCTCTCTGTCAAACATTGGTTCAAGCTATGGACAGTCGAGATTCACTCTACTGCTTGCCTTCCCCTTTCATTTCCATACGACCTCTGTAACCATTCTCTGCTCCATTTTGCTCGCAAGTGAGCAGGTCGCCGTTCCTTCCACAAGATTCAGCTGTCGTCTGCATCGTAAATATCTTATAATTCCATATAGATTTGCTTGGATGGCTCATGATTCTGCAGTTCATTTAGATTGATTTTGAGAACTTATTCTTCTTTTACCTTCTTATGATTACTATTTGTTTTGATTTGACCAGCAATACCAACATCTTATGGCTGCTTTAGTCTAATACATTTAACTCACTTCCTCATGTTTAACGTATCTTTGTTTTGTCATGTTGACATGATGCAGGTGAGGTGAACCAATGTAATAATTATAATGTAGTCAAGGCTAATCCCATTACTATCATGTTGTTTTTACATATGGTATTTTTATTGTGAATTACTTTTGAATCTGTGATGTAAAGACTGGCCGATCAAATAGGAAATCTATAAAAAAAATGGTAGCGCGATTTCTGTAACCATTCCTGTTACTATTCATAAAATGTTACAGATGCCCACTTTCTCATTGTCAAGCTGTTTTATATACATATAAATTTACTATATATGAAGCGTTCAAATCAAAGCTTTTTGAAATTTATTTCAAGTTAAGTCTCTTTCGGTCTTCACTAATATTTTCTATGCTTTATATTATAGTTGCATTTTACCTGCGCTCCCTTTATCACCAATGCCATCTTACTCATTTCCCGTGTTACCATCTTTTCAAATGCCATGTTCAATCCATAACTAAATATCATAGTAGTTTCTCATATATTTTTCTATTGTTGATTGGTCTTACAACATCGAGAGGTGATGTACAAGAAGAAGACACATGTATCTATCTCATGGTAATAACGGCAGAATGTCATACAAACAAAAAAGACATGGTAGGCAACAACCAAAGAGCAATCTAACACACATTCCAGTAATGCGTTGGCGAGAGGCCATATGTAGGTGTGTGTTTCCCACATAACAAGCTATCCCGGTTATCCTATAGATTTGTATTATCTTCCTACTAATTTTTTAAGCTTGATTTCCCGCAGCAATGCGCGGGGTATCATCTAGTATCATGAAATCCCTTCCCCTTACCTTAATGGTTTTCTACTTTCTATCCTATCATGGATATCATGCTCCGCTTGTCCTTGGAAAGGATATACCCTTGAAATATGTGTTTAAACACATTTTCCTTTCCATTGTTCTGTTTAATCTGATAATCACATTTTCCTTTTTATTGTTTTGTTTAACCTTCTTGAGGTTTATATGATCTAAGCAGTAATAAGTCACTACTTTTGTAAGCACCTCGGTGTACAACTCTGTCAGTAAGAACCTGTTACTATTGTTCATGACATTCCGGTATCCATCGATGGATGAGAACTTTGCTATCATGACCGTGTAAGATGTCAACGACCTTCCTACTTTTAACCACATGATGGGCTCATAACCCACACTTCCACATGATCGAAACCTGACTCTCCTATACACCCATGTTGCCAAAGTTATTCCTCGCGCTTGATTTCATATGTAATTCATGGGTCATCTTCCTATCTTCCTAGTAATCTACTTTGGTATCAGACGCAATACTTATTCTCGTTGCTCTGGACCCTTTCACACTTTGTTCATGCATCGAACGATTACCTACCCGCTTAAACTTCTCATGGTACCTTCTTACTTTGCTCTCAAAATTTTCTTAAGTTTCAGTTCGAGAGTTACTTTCTGCCACCTTCCCCCGATGTTAGCTACCAGGTAGTCAACCTTGCAGAGGTTCGTTCTTCCGGAATAACCACCCTTTATTCTTTCGTAAGTACGATGGAGTTCCCAAAGAAAGGATGCCGACTTTATCATGATGACCTGAAGCAGAGAAATAAAGACATCAACGAAGAGGATCAACTACTTCAGGGAGAGCAAACATGAATGAGAAGATCCGTTAGAATGTCGTAACCAGACCTTTCCCCCTTACTCTACCTCTTAAATCTCGGGACGAGATTTCTTGTAGTGGCGGAGAATTGTGACGCCCGGATAATTAAGCTACAGTAATTCCCCTGTTAGTGATGCCACGTCACCACCATTATTGTTGTTAAACTCGCGTTGGTTCAATTCCCGTTCGAATTCAAAATTCAAGATCAAGGCAAACAATAAAATTTTCAAACATTGAAACTAAAAAGTTCGGGTTGTGCCAAATAATGCATAGGTAATTATGGTGGAGAAAACACACTTTTAGAAAATATTTAAATACTCTAAAATGAACAAAACACTAACAAAACAATTATTTAAAAGCTTTTATAATAATAAACCATCACAAACTATTTTACTTTATGTGCCAACTTAAATGTGGTTGTGGCATATTTACATATACTACATTACGTACAACTTTGATATTTTACTAAAACTAAGGTATATTAGAAATTAGAGAAAACAGTAAAAGAAAATAAAGAAAAGGGAAAAGAACAAAAACAAAAAAACAAAAAAAAGGAAAGGCCCCCACTGGCCAACTGGGCCAGGCGGCCCAGCTCACAG
The DNA here is from genome assembly GCF_018294505.1 of Triticum aestivum. Taxonomy (NCBI): domain Eukaryota; kingdom Viridiplantae; phylum Streptophyta; class Magnoliopsida; order Poales; family Poaceae; genus Triticum; species Triticum aestivum. Next base: position 398,996,848 of record NC_057811.1, read on the forward strand.
GCCAGGCCAGCCCACCTGGCCCAGCCGGTCGGCCACCCCCACTCCCCATAACCCCCTAGGCGACCGTAACCCTACCCCACCGACACCCCACTTCTCCCACTCGCTCCCACGTTTCCCCTCCCCCGTTCCAGATCTGGATCGGGGACGAAACCCCCTCGACGCCGTCCCCATCGCCTCGTCGCCGTGCGCCGCACCACCGCCGCCCGGAGCGCCTCCGCCTCGACCACC
>NC_057811.1:398997631-399021490 GCF_018294505.1 Triticum aestivum
CGCGCTCGCCGCCCGCCTCTGCTCGCTGCCGCTGCCGCTGTTCCACTGCCGTACCGCGCAGCCCTGCCCCGGCACCTGTCCACGCCGCCCCTCCTCGTCGGTACTGCTGCGGCCTTGCCGTTTCGCGTGCTCACAGCCCCTCCACTCGCGCACGACGCCGCTGGCCGCCGGTGCTCACCTCGCGCGCGTGCCCCACCCGCACTCCCCCCGCAGCCACGCCGCTGCCGCCTCCCCTGCTCCAGCTCGCTGCCTCGTCGTGGCTCCGCCGGCCCAACCTTGCTGCCGCCTCGCTCCGCCGTGCCTGCGGCCACCTCCGGCGACGCACCGGCGCCCGCTCTACCCTCATACGGGTCGAGCGCCCGTAGTGCTCGTTCGGGCTATGCCCGCACCCAGCGCTCGAACCCGCTAGGCCCCAGGGGCCTACGACAAAGGGGCCCTACCCCAGAACGTTATAAAAAAGATATAAAAAGGAATTAAAAAATAATAATAAATACAAATATTAATTAATTAACTAAATTAATTGTGATTGATTAACCTAATCAATTAACTAAACTAATTAGACCTGTTTAGTTAGCCTTAGTGTATGACAGGTGGGTCCCACTGGACCCACATGCCAGGTTTGACTCTGGTCAGCTGGGTTTGACCCGCTGACTTCATGGTGTTGTCATGCTGACATCACCTTTCACTATTCTGGATAATGTTCGAATTAAATAATGAAATAAATTCCAAAAAATGCACAAAACTTTGATAAATCATAGAAAATAAACTGTAACTTGGATGAAAATACTTTGTACATGAAAGTTGCTCAGTACGACGAGATGAATCCGGATACGTAACCCGTTCGTCCTCCACACATCCTTAGCATAGCGAAAACGCAACTTTCCCCCTCCGGTTCATCTGTCCGAAAACGCGAAACACCGGGGATACTTTCCCGGATGTTTCCCCCCTTCGCTGGTATGACCTCCTACTGCGTTAGGGCACACCTGGCACCGTTACTTGTCATGTCATGCATCGATATGCATATGTTTGCATTGTATTCATTGTTTCTTCCCCTTCTTCTCTCGGTAGACTACGAGACTGACGCCACTGCTGGTGCCCTGATCGACTACGTTGTTGACAACCCCTCCTTGCCAGAGCAACCAGGCAAGCCACCCTTGATCAACCCGATATCACCTATTATTCTCTCTACTGCTTGCATTATAGTGTAGCATGTTACTGCTTTCAGTTAATCCTATTCTGCTGCATAGCCTGTCCTTGCTACTACTGTTGTTACCTTTACCTGCAATCCTAAATGCTTAGTATAGGATGCTAGTACTCCATCAGTGGCCCTACATTCTTGTCCGTCTGCCATGCTATACTATCGGGACGTGATCACTCGGGAGGTGATCACGAGTATATACTTATATACATAATACGTGATACATGTGGTGACTAAAGTCGGGTCGGCTCGTTGAGTACCCGCGGTTGATTCACGGATTGGGGGCTGAAAGGACATACTGTCCCGACAGCCCTCTTGTTGGATCTTTGTGGCGGAGCGACAGGGCAGGTTGAGACCACCTAGGTGAGAGGTGGGCCTGGCCCTGGTCGGCATCTGCGGTTACATCAATTAACACGCTTAACGAGATCTTGGTATTTGATCTGAGTCTAGCCACTGGCCTATACACACTAACCAACTATGTGGGAACAGTTATGGGCACTCGACGTTGTGGTATCAACCGAAGCCTTCTTGATGTCAGCAACTGAGCGGCACGCGCCGGATTGGACTGGAACGCCTGCTCTTGTATTAGGGAGGCTAAGTCTGCTTCCGGCCGCCCTCGCAACGTGCAGGTGTGCAAGGGCGATGGGCCAGACCCCTGCGCTCTTAGGATTTAGACCGGCGTGCTGACCTCTCTGTTGAGCCTAGGTAGGGCTGCGACGTGTTGATCTTCCGAGGCCGGGCATGACCCAGGAAAGTGTGCCCGGCCAGAGGGATTGAGAGTGTTGGGTCATGTGGTGCACCCCTATAGGGAAGTTTATCTGTTCGAATAGCCATGTCCCTCGGTAAAAGGACGACCCAAAGTGTTACCTTGACCTTATGACAACTAGAACCAGATACTTAATAAAAGACACCCTTTCAAGTGCCAGATACAACCCAGTGATCGCTCTTTAACAGGGCGACGAGGAGAGCATCGCCGGGTAGGATTATGCTATGCGATGATACTTGGTTAACTGACCATCTACTCTCTCCTACATGCTTCAAGATGGAGGCTGCCAGAAGCGTAGTCTTCGATATGACTAGCTCTCCCCCTCTTATTCTGGCATTCTGCAGTTCAGTCCACATATACTACCCCTTTCATTGATACCAATGCATATGTAGTGTAGATCCTTGCTTGCGAGTACTTTGGATGAGTACTCACGATTGCTTTGCTCCCCCTTTTCCCCCTTTCCTTTCCTCTCGGTTGTCGCAACCAGATGCTGGAGCCCAGGAGCCAGACGCCACCGTCGACGACGACTCCTACTACACTGGAGGTGCCTACTACTACCTGCAGACCGCCGACGACGACCATGCGTAGTTTAGGAGGATCCCAGGTAGGAGGCCTGTGCCTTTTTCGATCTATATCCCAGTTTTTGCTAGCCATCTTATGGCAACATGTTTAACTTATGTCTGTACTCAGATATTGTTGCTTCCGCTGACTCGTCTATGATCGAGCATTTGTATTCGAGCCCTCGAGGCCCCTGGCTTGTATGACTTATTTTATTTTTAGAGTTGTGTCGTGGTATCTTCCCGTGAGTCCCTGATCTTGATCGTACACGTTTGCGTGTATGATTAGTGTACGATTGAATCGGGGGCGTCACAATTTTGGTCACGGTGTAATTTATGTGGAACAAGCTCCTTACCAACCATTAAGACTTTAATCCCCAAAGCCAAATGATATAAAAAATATCTAACTGCCAAACTAAAATAAATTCACGGTTTACTTAACTTTTGAAATACGCATGGTGGCCTCCTTCTCCTCCTCCAAGAAAGAAAGTTAGGGTTCGTGCCTCTCGCCAGCACCAGCGCAGGCCCGCCTCGTCTCTGGTGGCCCGGCCATGGAGGTGCGGTGGATCCTGGCAAGGGCCGGCAGGAGGCTCCATTTTTAGTTTTTTTTTCAACTTGCTAGGGTTTGTGTCCTACTTAGGAAGGCGAGACGGCGGCTCCCTGAAGATGGAATAAAGGTCTCCCCGCCTAGCCCCCGTTCCGGCGGTACGTCTAGCATCGTTGGTGGTCGTGTGGAGGTGTGTCTCCGGCAGATCTATCTTTGGTGGATTTGCTCGGATCTCGTCGCTGTTTGACTACGTTTGCGTGTGTTCGGTTTGGATCCTTCCGACCTATGTTAGTTTTCATCGACGAGTGCTGGTTCTATGGGGCCTTAGTACGACAACTTCCCGACTGTCTACTACGGCAAGTTGTGCCCGACTTCGGCGATGGAGGGGCGATGACGGCGGCGCCTTCAGCTCGCTTCAGTGCTTGTAGTCATCGCTAAGTGGTCTACGGATCTAGGTGTAATTTTTATTTCTGGTGTTTGTTGTACTGCCATGATTGAAGATGAATAGATTGAAAGTTTTCCCAAAAAAGAAATGCGCATGGTGGCGAGTAAGACTAGTCACAATGGGTAGTAACATAGACTAGTAACATGCATATGTTACTAGTCTATGTTACTACCTCTATAGTGGGGTGTAACATATGTGTAGTAACATGCAACACTCCATTTATTAGGCTATAGACTCATCTTGCCTTGATATGTCACTACTGCAGGATGCTGCTAACGCGACACTACGATCAGAGACCCTTCGACGAAACTATGTGCGATGCCATAATCGCAAACGGTGGTGTAAAATAGTCATAAAAAAGGTGCAAAATGTTTGCGATGGACGATGCATCAAACACGGTTCAGATTTTAGTTGCGTGTGCGATGCAGGGCATACGGTTCAATTCAATCAACCGTTTGCGATGAGGAGGAACAAATGAAACGGGCAGACAGATGAAGGTGTGTGCGATGTACAACATACGGTTCACTCAGATGAACTGTTTGTGATTAGGCAACACAAAAGAAACGGTCAGCAAGATCAAAGGTGTGTGCGATATACGGCATGCGGTTCACTCGGATGAACTGTTTGCGTTGAGACATGAGAACAGAAACGGTTCAAATGAACAAGATGTGTGTGATACGAGGCAAATAGGTCTATAATCAGAAACGTGTGCGAAGACCGATAAGAACACAAACGATTACTGCTAACAAGCCGTGTGTGTTGTGAGCAAAAGATTGGTGGTATACAATTGTGAGTGATTGATGAAAACATCACCGACGGGTTCCATTGTTTAGTCCGTGTGCGATGTGATTTTCTTTGTCCGTACACCATCTATGCTCTGTCTACAGAGCATCAACATATATACTTAAAAAGACAGCATTGCATAACCAAGTTAAGCATACAATTACACAAGTGACTACACACATAAGATTGGCACACACCAAAGTAAACAATTACATGCATACTAAAGTAGGAGAAACGAGGATCTAACCATCTTCTTATTGTTGTGACGACGCTTGCCATTGCTCTGCTTCCGGCTGGATCCCTGGCCGTTTTGGGGAAGGAGGCACTTCCTCATGTCAACGATCTGCCTGTATATGTCGTAGCTCGTGTACGCCTCCTTGGCCGCGTACACGACGTCAGCTTTCTCGAGTTTCTCCATCCAGGCCGAGTGCCAGGTGATGACCCACAAGTATAGGTGATCTATCGTAGTCCTTTCGATAAGTAAGAGTGTCGAACCCAACAAGGAGCAGAAGGAAATGACAAGCGGTTTTCAGTAAGGTATTCTCTGCAAGCACTGAAATTATCGGTAACAAATAGTTTTGTGATAAGGTAATTTGTAACGGGTAACAAGTAATGAAAGTAAATGAGGTGCAGCAAGATGGCCCAATCCTTTTTGTAGCAAAGGACAAGCCTGGACAAACTCTTATATAGAGAAAAGCGCTCCCGAGGACACATGTGAATTATCGTCAAGCTCGTTTTCATCACGCTCATATGATTCACGTTCGTTACTTTGATAATTTGGTATGTGGGTGGACCGGTGCTTGGGTGTTGTCCTTCCTTGGACAAGCATCCCACTTATGATTAACCCCTATTGCAAGCATCCGCAACTACAAAAGAAGTATTAAGGTAAACCTAACCATAGCATGAAACATATGGATCCAAATCAGCCCCTTACGAAGCAACTCATAAACTAGGGTTTAAGCTTCTGTCACTCTAGCAACCCATCATCTACTTATTACTTCCCAATGCCTTCCTCTAGGCCCAAACAATGGTGAAGTGTCATGTAGTCGACATTCACATAACACCACTAGAGGAAAGACAACATACATCTCATCAAAATATTGAACGAATACTAAATTCACATGACTACTTATAGCAAGACTTCTCCCATGTCCTCAGGAACAAACATAACTACTCACAAATCATATTCATGTTCATAATCAGAGGGGTATTAATATGCATAAAGGATCTGAACATATGATCTTCCACCAAATAAACCAACTAGCATCAACTACAAGGAGTAATCAACACTACTAGCAACCCACAGGTACCAATCTGAGGTTTTGGGACAAAGATTGGATACAAGAGATGAACTAGGGTTTGAGAGGAGATGGTGCTGGTGAATATGTTGATGGAGATTGACCCCCTCCCGATGAGAGGATTGTTGGTGATGACGATGGCGATGATTTCCCCCTCCCGGAGGGAAGTTTCCCCGGCAGAACAACTCCGCCGGAGCCCTAGATTGGTTCCGCCTCGTGGCGGCGGAGTTTCTTCCCGAAAGCTTGCTTATGATATTTTCTAGGGTAAAAGACTTCATATAGCAGAAGATGGGCACCGGAGGCCTGCCAGGGGGCCCACGAGGCAGGGGGGCGCACCCAGGGGGTAGGGCGCGCCCCCACCCTCATGGCCAGGGTGTGGGCCCCCTCTAGTTGATTCTTTCTCCAGTATTTTTTATTAATTCAAAAAACTGCCTCCGTGAAGTTTCAGGACTTTTGGAGCTGTGCAGAATAGGTTTCTAATATTTGCTCCTTTTCCAGCCCAGAATTCCAGCTGCCGGCATTCTCCCTCTTCATGTAAACCTTGTAAAATAAGAGAGAATAGGCATAAGTATTGTGACATAACGTGTAATAACAGCCCATAATGCAATAAATATCAATATAAAAGCATGATGCAAAAAGGACGTATCAACTCCCCCAAGCTTAGACCTTGCTTGTCCTCAAGCAGAAGCCGATAACGATAAATATGTCCACATGTTTAGAGGTGAGGTGTCGATAAAATAAAATACGGACATGAGGGCATCATGATTATTCTTATAACAGCAACACACACACACACACACACACATATATATATATATTATCATATGATTTCTTATGCTCAAGTAACAATCTATTAACAATGTCAAGTATGAATCAGAAACTTCATTGAGAACTAACAAACTATGATCTCGGTCATTAAAGCAATTGCAATTTATCATAACATCGGAAAGAGTCAATATAAGAGCTTTTCAGCAAGTCCACATACTCAACTATCATTTAGTCTTTCATAATTGCTAACACTCACGCAATACTTATGGGTATGGAGTTTTAATTGGACACAGAGAAAGATAAGGGCTTATAGTGTTGCCTCCCAACCTTTTACCTCAAGGGTAATGTCAACAATAATAATTCATGCTAACTTACATCCAATTGGATATATATGTCAGGATCTTTCCAACACAATGTGCTTGCCAAAGGATAAAATGTAAAAAGGAAAGGTGAAAATCACCATGACTTTTGCAGAAGGTTAAAGACAAAAGTAAAAGATAGGCCCTTAGCAGAGGGAAGCAGAGGTTGTCATGTGCTTTTATGGTTGGATGCACGAAATCTTAATGCAAAAGAACGTCACTTTATATTGCCACTTGTGATATGGACCTTTATTATGCAGGCCGTCACTTTTATTTCTTCCACATCACAAGATCGTATAAAACTTATTTTCTCCACACTAATAAATCATACATATTTAGAGAGCAATTTTTATTGCATGCAACAATGACAACTTACTTGAAGGATATTACTCAATCCATAGGTAGATATGGTGGACTCTCATGGCAAAACTGGGTTTAAGGGTGTTCAGAAGCGCAAGTAGTATCTCTACTTGGTGCAAAGAATTTGGCTAGCATGAGGGGGGAAAGGCAAGCTCAACATGTTGGATGATCCATGACAATATACTTTATTTCAGATATAAGAAAACATAACCCATTACGTTGTCTTCCTTGTCCAACATCAACTCTTTAGCATGTCATACTTTAATGAGTGCTTACAATCATAAAAGATGTCCAAGATAGTATATTTATATGTGAAAACTCTCTTTCTTTATGACTTCCTATTAATTGCAACGATGACCAAAACTATGTTTGTCAACTCTCAACAACTTTTATTCATCATACTCTTTATATCTGAAGTCATTACTCTCCATAAGATAAATATGATCTCTTTTATTTCTTTTTATACTTTCTTTTTCTTTAATTCCCTCACGATCATAGCAAGATAATCAAGCCCATGACTCAACACTAATATTTATTATATATAACTCATGGACTTGAATACATAGAAGGATCATAAAGCAAAACTCAAAACTAAATCATACTAAAACTTTATTCATACTAAACTCAAAATATGTGTACACCCATTAGAGGAAGGAAACGGTCCCATGTAATCAAAGCACCAAACATCAAATGGTTCGATAACAAGTGAATAGTTCATAGGCATTTCTTGACGTCTACTAATGTTACCAATTCTTTGACATTCATCACAAGATAAGACAAACTTACAGGCATCTTTGAAGAGAGTAGGCCAATAAAAACCGGACTGCAATACCTTATGTGCAGTTCTATCTCCAGCGTGGTGTCCTCCATAAGCTTCGGAGTGACACTTGCGTAGGATCTGTTCCTGTTCATGCTCAGGTATACAATGTCTAATAACACCATCTACTCCTTCTTTATAAAGGTGTGGGTCATCCCAGAAGTAATGTCTTAAATCATAGAAAAACCTTTTCTTTTGCTGGTATGTGAAACTAGGTGGTATAAATGTAGCAACAATGTAATTAGCATAATCAGCATACCATGGAGCAGTACGAGAAGCATTTATGACAGCTAATTGTTCATCAGGAAAGCTATCATCAATAGGTAGTGGGTTATCAAGAACATTCTCTAACCTAGACAAGTTGTCTGCAACGGGGTTCTTAGCTCCCTTTCTATCAATAATGCGTAAATCAAATTCTTGTAGTAGGAGAACCCATCTAATAAGTCTAGGTTTAGCATCTTTCTTTTCCATAAGATATTTAATAGCAGCATGATTAGTGTGAACATTTACTTTAGAATCAACAATATAAGGTCTGAACTTATCACAAGCAAATACAACTGCTAAAAATTCTTTTTCAGTAGTAGCATAATTTCTCTGGGCACTGTCTAGAGTTCTACTAGCATATTGGATATCATTTAATTTCTTATCAACTCTTTGTCCTAGAACAGCACCTACAACATAGTCACTAGCATCACACATAATTTCAAAGGGTAGATTCCAATCAGGTGGCTGAACAATAGGTGCAGAAATCAAGGCTTTCTTAAGTATTTCAAATGCTTCTACACAATCATCATCAAAGACAAAAGGAATATCTTTTTGCAAGAGATTAGTCAGAGGCCTGGAGATTTTAGAGAAGTCCTTAATGAACCTCCTATAAAAACCGGCATGACCAAGGAAACTTCTTATACCTTTAATGTCCTTGGGACACGGCATCTTTTCAATAGCATCAACTTTAGCTTTATCAACTTCAATACCTCTTTCAGAAATTTTATGCCCCAAGACAACACCTTCATTAACCATAAAGTGGCACTTTTCCCAATTCAAGACAAGATTAGTTTCTTCACATCTCTGCAAAACTCGATCAAGGTTGCTCAAGCAATCATCAAAAGAAGTTCCATATACGGAGAAATCATCCATGTAAACCTCAACAATCTTTTCACAAAAATCAAAGAATATAGCCATCATGCATCTTTGAAATGTAGCAGGTGCGTTACATAAACCAAAAGGCATACGTCTATAAGCAAAGGTGTCGAAAGGGCAAGTAAAAGTCGTCTTTTCTTGATCCTCTTTTGACACAGGTATTTGAGAGAAACCGGAATAACCATCTAGAAAGAAAAATGCGTATGTTTGGATAATCTTTCTAGCATTTGATCAATAAAAGGTAAAGGGTAATGATCCTTTTTAGTAGCTTTATTTAATTTGCGGAAATCAATTACCATTCTATCACATGTAACAATTCTTTGTGGGATCAATTCATCTTTATCATTAGGAACAACAGTAATACCTCCCTTCTTAGGGACACAATGGACATGACTTACCCACTGACTATCAGCAACGGGATAAATTATACCTGCATCCAGAAGCTTTAGTATTTCTTTCCTTACCACTTCTTTCATCTTAGGATTTAACCATCGTTGGTGATCAACAACTGGTTTAGCGTCTTTCTCCAATTTTATTTTGTGCTGACATAGAGTGGGACTAATGCCCTTAAGATCATCAAGAGTATATCCAATAGTAGCACGATACTTCTTCAAAGTTTTCAATAATTTCTTTTCTTCATGCTCTGAAAGGTTAGCACTAATAATAACAGGATGTATCTTATTCTCATCAAGATAAGCATATTTAAGAGTATCAGGTAATGGTTTAAGCTCAAACACGGGATCACCCTTGGGTGGAGGAGGATCCCCTAGGATTTCAACAGGCAAGTTATGTTTCAAAATAGGTCCCTGTTTAAAGAATACTTCATCTATTTCCCTTCTTTCATTCATAAACATACCATTTTCATGGTCGAGCAAATATTGTTCTAAAGGATCATTAGGAGGCACGACAATAGAAGCAAGACCAACAATTTCATCTTTACTAGGCAATTCCTCGTCACGGGGTTGTCTACGAAATTTAGCAAATTTAAACTCATGAGACATATCCCCCAAACCAATAGTAACCACATCCTTTTTGCAATCTATCTTAGCATTAACAGTATTCAAATATAACGGGACAAAAATCATCTTGTGGAGAACCAAGAACAAGAAAATCAGCGAGGTATTTAACTTTCCCACACAAGACTTCAACATCTCTAACAATCCCAACTGGTGAAATAGTGTCTGTATTGGCAAGCTTAATTGTAACATCAATTTCCTCTAACTCAGCAGGTGCAATATCATGCATAATTTCTTTGTATAAAGAGTGAGGTATTGCACTTGCACTAGCACCCATATCACATAAGCCATGATAACAATGATCTCCTATTTTAACAGAAATAACAGGCATGCCTACAACAGGTCTATGTTTATTTTTAGTATCAGGTCTAGCAATTCTAGCAGCTTCATTATAGAAGTAAATAACATGCCCATCAATATTATCAGCCAAGAGATCTTTAACCATAGCAACACTAGGTTCAACTTTAATTTGCTCAGGGGGTTTGGGTGTCTTAATGTTACTTTTGTTGACCACGGTTGAAGCTTTAGCATGATCCTTTATTCTAACAGGGAAAGGTGGTTTCTCAATATAAGCAGTAGGAACGACATGATCATTATAAGTGATAGTCTTTTCTTCAACTTTAATAGGTGCAACTACTTTTACTTCAATGGGAGGATTATATTTAAACCACTTCTCCTTAGGGAGATCAACATGAGTAGCAAAGGATTCACAGAAAGAAGCTACTATCTCAGAGTCAAGTCCATATTTAGTGCTAAATTCACGGAAAACATCGGTATCCATAAAAGATTTAACACAATCAAACTTAGGTGTTATACCTGACTCCTTACCTTCGTCGAGGTCCCAATCTTCAGAGTTGCGTTTAATTCTTTCCAATAAATACCATTTCAATTCAATGGTCTTCATCATAAAAGAACTAGTACAACAAGTATCGAGCAGGGAGCGATTATTGAGAGAAAGCCGAGCATAAATTTTTTGAATAATAATTTCTCTTGAGAGCTCATGATTGGGCCATGAATATAACATTGACTTAAGCCTCCCCCAAGCTTGAGCGATGCTTTCTCCTTCGCGAGGTCAAAAATTATATATATAATAACGATCACGATGAACCAAATGCATAGGATAAAACTTCTGATGAAATTCCAATTTCAATCGGTTGTAGTTCCATGATCCCATATCATCACATAGCCTAAACCATGTCAATGCATCTCCCTTCAAAGATAAAGGGAATACCTTCTTGATAACATCCTCGGGCATACCTGCAAGCTTAAATAATCCACAAACTTCATCCACATAGATTAGGTGCAAATCAGGATGTAATGTCCCATCTCCTGTAAAAGGATTAGCTAGCAGTTTCTCTATCATACCCGAAGGAATTTCAAAGTAAACATTTTCAGTAGGTTCAGTAGGTTGAGGAGAAACTCTTTGCTCTACTGGTCGGGGTGAAGTTACCCCGAACAAGCCCCTCAAAGGATTATGTTCCATAGTAACAAGTGACAGTAAATTTCAGCACACTATATAAATTTTTCCTTACCAAATTCCACCTACCAAAGGCGCTTCACTCCCCGGCAACGGCGCCAGAAAAGAGTCTTGATGACCCACAAGTATAGGGGTCTATCGTAGTCCTTTCGATAAGTAAGAGTGTCGAACCCAACGAGGAGCAGAAGGAAATGACAAGCGGTTTTCAGTAAGGTATTCTCTGCAAGCATTGAAATTATCGGTAACAGATAGTTTTTTGATAAGGTAATTTGTAACGGGTAACAAGTAATGAAAGTAAATGAGGTGCAGCAAGATGGCCCAATCCTTTTTGTAGCAAAGGACAAGCCTGGACAAACTCTTATATAGAGAAAAGCTCTCCCGAGGACACATGGGAATTATCGTCAAGCTGGTTTTCATCACGCTCATATGGTTCGCGTTCGTTACTTTGATAATTTGGTATGTGGGTGGACCGGTGCTTGGGTGCTATCCTTCCTTGGACAAGCATCCCACTTATGATTAACCCCTATTGCAAGCATCCGCAACTACAAAAGAAGTATTAAGGTAAACCTAACCATAGCATGAAACATATGGATCCGAATTAGCCCCTTACGAAGCAACTCATAAACTAGGGTTTAAGCTTCTGTCACTCTAGCAACCCATCATCTACTTATTACTTCCCAATGCCTTCCTCTAGGCCCAAACAATGGTGAAGTGTCATGTAGTCGACGTTCACATAACACCAGTAGAGGAAAGACAACATACATCTCATCAAAATATCGAACGAATACCGAATTCACATGACTACTTATAGCAAGACTTCTCCCATGTCCTCAGGAACAAACGTAACTACTCACAAATCATATTCATGTTCATAATCAGAGGGGTATTAATATGCATAAAGGATCTGAACATATGATCTTCCACCAAATAAACGAACTAGCATCAACTACAAGGAGTAATCAACACTACCAGCAACCCACAGGTACCAATATGAGGTTTTGGGACAAAGATTGGATACAAGAGATGAACTAGGGTTTGAGAGGAGATGGTGCTGGTGAAGATGTTGATGGAGATTGACCCCCTCCCGATGAGAGGATCGTTGGTGATGACGATGGCGATGATTTCCCCCTCCCGGAGGGAAGTTTCCCCGGCAGAACAGTTTCGCCGGAGCCCTAGATTGGTTCCGCCAAGGTTCCGCCTCGTGGCGGCGGAGTTTCTTCCCGAAAGCTTGCTTATGATTTTTTCCAGGGTAAAAGACTTCATATAGCAGAAGATGGGCACCGGTGGCCTGCCAGGGGGCCCACGAGGCAGGGGGCGTGCCCAGGGGGTAGGGCACGCCCCACCCTCGTGGCCAGGGTGTGGGCCCCCTCTGGTTGATTCTTTCTGCAGTATTTTTTATTAATTCCAAAAACTGCCTCCGTGAAGTTTCAGGACTTTTGGAGTAGTGCAGAATAGGTCTCTAATATTTGCTCCTTTTCCAGCCCAGAATTCCAGCTGCCGGCATTCTCCCTCTTCATGTAAACCTTGTAAAATAAGAGATAATAGGCATAAGTATTGTGACATAACGTGTAATAACAGCCCATAATGCAAAAAATATCAATATAAAAGCATGATGCAAAATGGACGTATCACCAGGCACGCTTGTCCTTGTTGCACGAATCCTTCATGTCTCTGTAGTAGGGGTCGATGATGGCCTCGGCGAGGTGAACCAGTTAGTCCTTCTCATGCTCCTTGCTACCCCAGATCTTGTATTGGCCCTGGATGTCGACAAGATTCTGGCAGGCGATGCCCGAACTCTCAAGCGCCTTTACATCGTTGGTGATGTCCACCGTAGTGAACATGTAGTGGGGGCTGTTGACAAACCTGGCGAAACGCTCGCAAGGCCTTGTGGCCAGGCAGTAGTGGTAGAGGTGGACGTGGTGGTGCACGCACATCTGGGTGACGGCGACCTTGGGACGAGACCCGGCACAAGCGCGGGTGTACACGAGGTCGAACCCGACCACCTTGTACTTCTCCTCGGCAAGCAACAACTCCATGATGTGGATGGAGTGCTCCACAAAGACTGGATCATTGGTGTACACCACCGAGAGGTCCATGAACCTTCTGTGGGTGTCCACCACGGCACGCATGGTGAACTACTGCTCGTCGTCGGCAGCCGTTCAGAGCGCCATTGGAGCCGTGCAGGATACCCTCTAAGAATTTCTTGTGGTGGGTGTGCTTCTTGCAATGGTGGGGCGCGATCGAAAGGTTGAAGAGACACAAGGGTAGGTTAAATGGCCGCTGTAATAAATGGGGGCCAGCCGGCCTGTAATCGTCACGTCTTGTCACGGCGTTCATTGCGGAGGATTCCAGAATCCAGTGCACGCTTGACAACACCGCACCCCAGGCGTGGGCTCAAAGTGGCGCCAAATGTATCGCCGGTGAGCCTGTTCCCGCGCTACCGCGCTGTTTACCATGCAAGCTTCCCGCCCGGCTAGTTTGGGCACGCGTCGGCTAGAAGAGGGACAAATCGTGGGCGTTTATTGGCAAAAAGCTTTGTAAAAACAAAGTGTGTGGAATGACTTTGGTCATAAGTTTACCCTTGGGTGATGAGGTCGAACTTACACAGAAGGGTGATGATGGACACTCGAGTGCGATAATTAATTCTGCGCTCTACAGTGCACACGGTGGAAGAAACGAACTGTGTGCAATAATGTCGAAGATCGTAGTCGAGTTAGCTATCCAGATCGTGTGATGTGAGATCGACAAGGTAAACTGATTCGAGAATGGTTAATAAAATCTAAGACCATTGCATATTAAGGTCAAAATAGTGCTAGCAATATACGAGTCTCATACGATGCCATTTCAATGATTGTACCACAAAAGTTCGAAATGTTACAAGGTTCAAATTCCAGAGTTATATGGCTCAAATCCGAAGATTACAAGGTTCAAACTGATATTAGAAATGAAATTCAGCTCATCATCTGCAAATGCTCGCGCTGATGCGCTGAACACGGATATCAGAGAGGTTCAAACTAATATCACCGCTTCTAAGTCTGGCTTCGAAACCTCACAATTTTTGCAAAGGGGTCAGCCACTGAGAACTCATGTATGGGGTTGACCCGATGACTTCCGATTACTCTGTCATCTGAAGTTCCAAAATGAAATTCAGCATTTTTTAGAGCCTACTCCATTCTACCGCAGGCGCCGGTGCTGATCAACAAACCATTCATTTTTGCGAAATAAATGTAGGGCAAACCTCATTTCCTTCAGTACCCTTGCTCTGAGAATAAAGAAACTGGCGAATATAATCTCTGGTAAGGTCCCTCAGTAGGAGTTCAAAGTAATTTCTGAGAGATGCAGATCTAGGCATTCGACGTGATTGTTATATTTTATCACATTATCCACCACTAGGCCTAATCTTATGTGCAAAAGAAGAAAACTTGTTAGTGCCTACATGCAGTTTTGAACATTACTACAGGCCTAGCTATTTGGTTTGCAGGATTTGTAAAATGCACTAACATGCCATCTTCGATCTGACATGATTAACATGGGTATTTGACTATATTCTAGAAAAATGTAGCCTTCTTCACAAGAGGTTGGAGTGGATGAAAAGTTCCCTAAGAAAACTAGTACAGATGAATCCAAAGGAGAAATGCTTATTGATTGTAACCATATGGATCAAGCAACCAATATGGGGGGGGGGCATGTATGTACTAAAATCCTCCAAAAGAATCTTCAGAAATCATAGTACATTGTCATTGTAAACTTGGAAAAAGGTGTCACAAATTGAACTCCCTTATGGTTAACATTTAACAGGAAAGGAACATCACCTCGATATATAGCTTCTCTAGGCACGGAAAGCATCTCAGGAAACTGACAACTTGCTCCAGGTCGGGCCCGATAGATTTTAGTGCCAAGACCTTCACTATGCGCAGTTTCGGGGTCAAGCTTGTCAGAATCATTTTCTGAATGACAAACGAACAAACATCTTCAAAATTAGAAATAATGTTAATTTGTAGAAGGAGAGGTAGAAGGCGGCTGTTGTACCTGAACGGGTGTGGATCCAATAACAAGTTCGGAGTATTTGTCAGACGAGTAGCCCACCACTGTCAATTTCGGCGCAGAAATGACATTGATTCTTGTTGGACCTTCTTGATCAACTACAAGTAATCTCTCAAGTGCAGATGTGTCCTGGATGACCATACCGTGGTCCACCTTTTGTGATGTCTTCCTGCCGCACTAGCAACACACATAAATAGTCTGGAGAGTCATGGAGGTGATGTGGAAGGTACTCAACCCATTGATCGCCTGAAGACGAAGGTACTCGAGTGTAGTACAGCCACGGAGTAGGCGCTCCATGTCACCCTTTGAGAGGCAAATGGCGACGAGCTCGAGGTGCTTCAGTTGTGGTAGAATAAGAGCGGGCGCATCATTAAGGGGCGGGAAATGGCAGTTCCTGAACTTGGCGACGCGCAGCGTGGGCGCGAGGTGGAGTGTGGAGGTTGGCAGCGACCGCATATTCCCATCATCAAAAGTGAGCTCCTCGAGCTGATCTAGGGCGGGGGATCGGAACCAGTCGTCAAGCTTGGCTCGGTCCTTGCCGTTGGAATGGAACTTGCCCATTCTAAGGCCTTTGGTTGGGCCAACGTGACTGCTGAGGATCTTGGAGAACGCATCCAAGCTTTTGCGGTAGCCATGGCAGAGCTCGTGGGTGTCGATGAGGTCGAGAGGGCTGGAGTTCCATCGGGGGCGCCACCGCCGGGAAAGGACGGTTGTCCGTGCCCCATATTTGATTGGGAGGAGGGAGATGATGACTCTCAACATATCATTGGGTAGGCTGCT
Source organism: Triticum aestivum (assembly GCF_018294505.1). Classification (NCBI taxonomy): domain Eukaryota; kingdom Viridiplantae; phylum Streptophyta; class Magnoliopsida; order Poales; family Poaceae; genus Triticum; species Triticum aestivum. The sequence goes on from NC_057811.1 coordinate 399,013,987, forward strand.
GATTAAGTCTAGGCCTGCTGTAGTCGCTTGCGGTTCTAGATTGCCCCTCCTCCGCTTGTTGGCAGCCCCGTTCTCCACCTCCGGAGTCTCCTTGTCAGTGGCGCTTTCTGATAGAAATGGGAGTACAGGGAATATTTAGTTAAAACAGGGCAATAGAAAAGTGTATTGGTAACTAGAAGTTATTAGGTAGGAATATAGTAAGATAAGGGAATAACAATTGGTTGCTTAAATACTACACAATTCATTTGACATTGCTGGGTAAGTCAACATATGCAAATAGTTGAAAAGAAAACTTACTTCGAACAAAGTCTGGACGGATGATTTTGTCAGGGAAGTTAACATATATCTCATGACCAGGCCCTTCTATGTGGAGTGCAATTTTAGTGCCAGCTTTCAGTACATAAAACTTTACAATTTCATTCCAAAAGCCAGTGCCAAAATAGGAGTCACCACGTTCATCAAGTCTTACAGTAGCAATGATTGTAAATCCATGGTTTGTGTGCAGTATGACATTCGTGGAGCCTTTATGTATGTAAAGGGAAAAATTGTGCACTACATATTTTGTTGCATAGCGAGGGATGTCCTGCAGAAAATGGTAGGATTGTTAAAGAAAATATGTAACATGCAAATATGGGCCCAAATTGAAAGAACTATACAGCAGTTGAAATCAAAGGGCAAAAGTCTATAATTAAACAAATAGGGTAAACATGATGTCATGGAAATATGAGAGTAATCGAAAGAACAATACATCATTAATTTGCCTAGTATAGAAAGAAGAGGGGAAAATCCCCTTTGACGTATATGGTGCATGTGGCACCTTTTATCCAAATGTAGCAATGTTTATAATATGTTCAGGAAAGTAGGCCATGCCAACCAATTTAGGGTGAGATTGAACATACCGCACGCGTCCTCAAGTTATTTGTACGATGAGTTGGAATCTCTGGCGGCGGTCGCCAAGTCCTGAAGTGTCGGCGCACTGTACATTCTATGAATGAAATAAAACCCTCAAATCAGCTCGAATAAAAATGAATTCACGGCGATTTCCGCTGGGTGATTAAAGGAGGCAGATGAATTGGGATAAGAGATGAGATAATATCTCGTTAAATTAGTTACCTTATCGTCCATGAGAAAGAACTCTCAGTACGGCAGATTCCCCAACCGAGCGGAGCTGGGTCGATCGCGAGCAGCGTCGAGAAAGTCGATGGCGATAGGCGGCGGCAAGCGGAAGTGGCGAAATGCGGCGGGCTTTGCCGGCAGCCTGGCGGCGGCAGGCGTCGAGCTAAGTGTTTACCGCCACGATAGGCGGTGCCATGACATAGACGCGGAGGAGCTTGTGCAGGTGTGAATGGGGAACGTACTGGAGGGGCCGAGGGGGTGGCGGGCGGGGTGAGGGTTTTTGTGACGTGGGGATGGTGAGGGTTTTCTTTTTTCTTTTTTGAATTGGGTGGTGAGGGTTTTCTGTCCCACAAAGAATTTTGGGGGCGACAGTTTGCTAGAGCGAACCGTGTGTGATTGACGCAGTAGGCAAAATGAAAGTCATTGCACACGGTTCCAATTTTGGGAACCGTGTGTGATTGATGAACTACCTCCGTCCTGGTTTATTGGTCCCCCGTTGTAATTTTTACCAAAATTTGGCGAAATATTTAACATACTCAGACATAGATAATAAGCGTACACGTACATAAGCATAGTTCAACCATAAGTACATAGTTCAACCGTCATTAAGCATACTCAAGCGTACATAGTTCGATCCATCCCACATCTCATCTCACATGCGGCTGGCACGATCTTGAAGCTTCTCCAGGTACTCGGCGTACGCGCCGTGCGCCACCCTGCGAGAATACTTCTGCTTGAAGGAGCCAACGGTCCGTCCTCTTGCATGCGCCAGGACACTTAGATATGCTTCATGAATCTTGTGGTTGCAAAATGGGCATCCATAGCCGTTGTTCCAGGTCCTAATACGCCTGTTATGCATTCCCGCATAAAGCTCCCTCAGGATTCGCCTCTTGTACCTCCTCTGGGCATCTTCATCCTCGCTGTCCACATCGTCAGACAACACCTATACATATAGTAAAACAAATTTGGCATCAAATCACTGATTACATGCCGTGAAGTAGGATTAGGAATTTATGGCTATTTATTTATACATATTCAGAGATTATGGTTCGATTTTTAAGCACAGTCGTCTATGTACAGACCAATCTTGAAGAAAATAATGGCACAAACATATGTAGGCCATTCAAAATCAATTGTCAAGTCCTGGCTAGGAATTATTAGCACGAACAATAACCCTAGTCGGATTACTAGCAGAAATCATTTGCACAGATGAAACAACTAATCACTTATCACCTGTACCATTCAAACAATCAATACACTACATGGATCTAACGAAACTTACTCAGATTTCATGGATTGGGAGAACATAACCACATGATTTCTATTCCAAAAGGGGGGAGGCAGGAGTAACCAGAGAAACCCTATGATCTATTTGACACATAAATGGGTATAGATGACTAACCAGCTGTCCGTCGTCGTCGGAGTCGTCGCCGGAGTGGTCGTCGGAGTCGGTGTGGAACTCCTCCTCCGGCTGTGGTAGCTCGACACGGTCGACGATGACAGGGTGCAGCGATAACTCACTAGCGGTGACGGCAACCTCTGTCTCCATCTCCACACCGTGCTCCGGTGCTTTAGCAGCCCCGGCGTCGCCACTCCCTCCGATGGGGCGCTTTGGCGGCATCCTCATACACTGACGACTTTGAGGACCGAGAGCGGCGTCGTGGATGCAACTGGAGAGAGAGGATTGTGTGTGCGTAGCGAGGATGGGGGGTGCGGCCGCTCGGGCACATTGATACGTCCATTTTGCATCATGCTTTTATATCGATATTTATTACATTATGGGCTGTTATTACACATTATGTCACAATTCTCTATTATTTTACAAGGTTTACATGAAGAGGGAGAATGCCGGCAGCTGGAATTCTCGGCTGGAAAAGGAGCAAATATTAGAGACCTATTCTGCACAACTCCAAAAGTCCTGAAACTTCACGGAGGCACGTTTTGGAATATATAAAAAATACTGGCGAAAGAATCAACCAGAGGAGGCCCACACCCTGGCCACGAGGGTGGGGGCGCGCCCCCTGTCTCGTCGGCCCCCTGGCAGGCCTCTGGTGCCCATCTTCTGCTATATGAAGTCTTTCGTCCTAGAAAAAATAAGGAGGAAGCTTTCGGGACGAAGCACCGCCGCCACGAGGCGGAACCTGACAAAACCAATCTAGGGCTCCGGCGGAGCTGTTCTGCCGGAGAAACATCCCTTCAGGAGGGGGAAATCATCACCATCGTCATCACCATCGATCCTCTCATCGGGAGGGGGTCAATCTACATCAACATCTTCATCAACACCATCTCCTCTAAACCCTAGTTCATCTCTTGTATCCAATCTTTGTCTCAAAACCTCAGATTGGTATCTGTGGGTTGCTAGTAGTGTCGATTACTCCTTGTAGTTGATGCTAGTTGGTTTATTTGGTGGAAGATCATATGTTCAGATCCTTTATGCATATTAATACCCCTCTGATTATGAACATGAATATGATTTGTGAGTAGTTACGTTTGTTCCTGAGGACATGGGAGAAGTCTTGCTATACGTAGTCATGTGAATTTGGTATTCGTTCGATATTTTGATGAGATGTATGTTGTCTCTCCTCTAGTGGTGTTATGTGAACATCAACTACATGACACTTCACCATTATTTGGGCCTAGAGGAAGGCATTGGGAAGTAATAAGTAGATGATGGGTTGCTAGAGTGACAGAAACTTAAACCCTAGTTTATGCGTTGCTTCGTAAGGGGCTGATTTGGACCCACATGTTTCATGCTATGGTTAGGTTTACCTTAATACTTCTTTTGTAGTTGCGAATGCTTGCAATAGGGGTTAATCATAAGTGGGATGTTTGTCCAAGAAACAGAAGCACCCAAGCACCGGTCCACCCACATATCAAATTATCAAAGTAACGAACGCGAATCATATGAGCGTGATGAAAACTAGCTTGACGATAATTCCCATGTGTCCTCGGGAGCGCTTTCCTTCATATAAGAGTTTGTCCAGGCTGTCCTTTGCTACAAAAAGGATTGGGCCACCTTGCTGCACCTTGTTTACATTTATTACTTGTTACCCGTTACAAATTACCTTATAACAAAACTATCTGTTACCGATAATTTCAGTGCTTGCAGAGTATACCTTACTGAAAACCGCTTGTCATTTCCTTCTGCTCCTCGTTGGGTTCGACACTCTTACTTATCAAAAGGACTATGATAGATCCCCTATACTTGTGGGTCATCAAGACTCTTTTCTGGCGCCGTTGCCGGGGAGTGAAGCGCCTTTGGTAGGTGGAATTTGGTAAGGAAAAATTTATATAGTGTGCTGAAATTTACTACCACTTGTTACTATGGAAAGTAATCCTTTGAGGGGCTTGTTCGGGGTATCTTCACCCCGACCAGTAGAGCAAAGAGTTGCTCCTCAACCTACCGAACCTACTGAAAATGTTTACTTTCAAATTCCTTCGGGTATGATAGAGAAACTGCTAGCTAATCCTTTTACAGGAGATGGAACATTGCATCCCGATTTGCACCTAATCTATGAGGATGAAGTTTGTGGATTATTTAAGCTTGCAGGTATGCCCGAGGATGTTATCAAGAAGAAGGTATTCCCTTTATCTTTGAAGGGAAAGGCATTGACATGGTTTAGGCTATGTGCTGATATGGGATCATGAAACTACAACCGATTAAAATTGGAATTTCACCAGAAGTTTTATCCTATGCATCTGGTTCATCGTGATCGTAATTATATATATAATTTTTGGCCTCGCGAAGGAGAAAGCATCGCTCAAGCTTGGGGGAGGGTTAAGTTAATGTTATATTCATGGCCCAATCATGAGCTCTCAAGAGAAATTATTATTCAAAATTTTTATGCTCGGCTTTATCTCAATAATCGCTCCCTGCTCGATACTTCTTGTACTAGTTCTTTTATGATGAAGACCATTGAATTGAAATGGGATTTATTGGAAAGAATTAAATGCAACTCTGAAGATTGGGACCTCGACGAAGGTAAGGAGTCAAGTATAACACCTAAGTTTGATTGTGTTAAATCTTTTATGGATACCGATGTTTTCCGTGAATTTAGCACTAAATATGGACTTGACTCTGAGATATTAGCTTCTTTCTGTGAATCCTTTGCTAGTCATGTTGATCTCCCTAAGGAGAAGTGGTTTAAACATCATCCTCCCATTTAAGTAAAAGTAGTTGAACCTATTAAAGTTGAAGAAAAGACTATCACTTATAATGTTGATCCTATTGTTCCTACCTCTTATATTGAGAAACCACCTTTCCCTGTTAGAATAAAGGATCATGCTAAAGCTTCAATTGTGGTTTGTAGGAGTAATACTAGAACACCTACACCCCCTGAGCAAATTAATGTTGAACCTAGGATTGCTGTGGTTAAAGATCTCTTGGCCGATAATATTAATGGGCATGTTATTTACTTCTGTGATGAAGCTGCTAGAATTGCTAGACCCGATACTAAGGGTAAACATAGACCTGTTGTTGGCATGCCTGTTGTTTCTCTTAAAATAGGAGATCATTGCTATCATGGCTTATGTGATATGGGTGCTAGTGCAAGTGCAATACCTCATTCCTTATACAAAGAAATTATGCATGATATTGCTCCTACTGAGATAGAAGAGATTGATGTTACAATTAATAAGCTTCCCAATAGAGATACTATTTCACCAGTTGGGATTGTTACAGATGTTGAAGTCTTGTGTGGGAAAGTTAAATATCCTACTGATTTTCTTGTTCTTGGCTCCCCACAAGATGACTTTTGTCCCATTATATTTGGTAGGCCCTTCTTGAATACTGTTAATGCTAAGATAGATTGCGAAAAGGATATTGTTACTGTTGGTTTAGGGGATATGTCTCATGAGTTTAATTTTGCTAAATTTCGTAGACAACCCCATGATAAAGAATTGCCTAGTAAAGATGAAATTATTGATCTTGCTTCTATTGTCGTGCCTCCTAATGATCCTTTAGAGCAATATTTGCTAGACCATGAAAATGATATGTTTATGAATGAAAGAAGGGAAATAGACGAAGTATTCTTTAAACAGGGACCTATCTTGAAACACAACTTGCCTGTTGAAATTCTAGGGGATCCTCCTCCACCCAAGGGTGATCCCGTGTTTGAGCTTAAACCATTACCCGATACTTTTAAATATGCTTATCTTGATGAAAAGAAGATATATCCTGTTATTATTAGTGATAACCTTTCAGAGCAAGAAGAAGAGAAATTATTGAAAACTCTGAAGAAGCACTGTGCTGCTATTGGATATACTCTTGATGATCTTAAGGGCATTAGTCCCACTCTATGCCAGCACAAAATAAAATTTTAGAAAGACGCTAAACCGGTTGTGGATCACCAAGGACGGTTAAATCCTAAGATGAAAGAAGTGGTAAGAAAAGAAATACTAAAGCTTCTGGAGGCAGGTATAATTTATCCTGTTGCTGATAGTCAGTGGGTAAGTCCTGTCCATTGTGTCCCTAAGAAGGGAGGTATTACTATTGTTCCTAATGATAAAGATGATTGATCCCACAAAGAATTGTTACAGGTTATAGAATGGTAATTGATCTCTGCAAACTAAATAAAGCTACTAAAAAGGATCATTACCCCTTACCTTTTATTGATCAAATGCTAGAAAGATTATCCAAACATACACATTTTTGCTTTCTAGACGGTTATTCTGGTTTCTCTCGAATACCTGTGTCAAAAGAGGATCAAGAAAAGACCACTTTTACTTGCCCTTTCGGTACCTTTGCTTATAGACGTATGCCTTTTGGTTTATGCAATGCACCTGCTACCTTTCAAAGATGTATGACTGCTATATTCTCTGACTTTTGTGAAAAGATTGTTGAGGTTTTCATGGATGATTTCTCCATTTATGGAACTTCTTTTGATGATTGCACTACAAAAAAAGACACATCCGTGACATTTTGGGCCGAACGAATTTTTTTTCTGTCATACATATGACACTTCTATGACGATAATTGTGACAAAACCCGGTATCATCATAGATGTGGTGGGCTCCTACTTCTATGACAAAAAATCATGACAGAAAATGGGCTTTTCGTCCTGGGCGGGCCGGAGACGCAGCTGCATGACATTCTTTGGGCCGTCCATGACGGAAAAAACCGTGGTAGAAGCGAGGGGGAGGAAAATTTCGGGGAGTTCCCGGTTACGGTGGGAGGTCGGGGGCCGAGCGATGCGCGTTTCTCTCGTACACGTACGCGTGTGTGTGCGAGGCATTGGCTCTAACTGAACCCGAGCGAGGCGTTGGGCTCTAACTGAACCCGATCGATTGCACTACAGGCTACGCGTTACTGAACCCGAGCGATCGATCGATGGCTGTTAACTGAACCCGATCAAGCGATTCCTTCGCTACTGCTGCTAACTGAAGCCAA
>NC_057811.1:399022276-399031126 GCF_018294505.1 Triticum aestivum
TAGGAGGTCTGTTTCGTCCGTTTTGCGGTACGCCACACCCCTCCCGATCAACAGGACCCCTGTTTCGACCGTAGGAGGTCCGTTTCCTCCATTTTGCGGTACGCTACACCCCTCCCGATCAACAGGACCCCGTTCCGAACGTAGGAGGTCCGTTTCCTCCGTTTTGCGGTACGCCAGGCCTCGTTTCCATCGCCTGTTCCGTCCAAGCCCTCCCGATGAACACGACCACGCATTCCGTTCCGACCCAGCCGGTTGGCTCCCACGCGTTCCGTTACCTCCCGATGAACACAACACATTCCGTTGCCTCCCCATGAACACGATGCATTTCGTTGCCTCCCCATGAACACGACGCATTCCGTTGCCTCCCCATGAACACGACGACGACGCTGTTTCTCCGTTCCGACCCAGCCATGTACACGAGCCCTGGCCGTACGTATGCGTGAGTAGGCGTTCGAGACCCCACCCGTATGTACACATACGTGGCCGTATTTTCTTTCTTGCACCCTGGCCGCTGTACGTACGTGTACATGCTACGTGCGCGCCTCTACTACGACACGTGCGCGCCTCTACTACGACACGTGCGCGCCTCTACATCGACCAGTATGTACGTACACATTCGTGACCAGAATGACAACGCTACGTACGCTTCGACCAGGTGGGTCCCGACTGTCAGGCACTTCCTTGCCTGCGAAGATGTAGCTGGTGGGTCCCAGCAGTCAGGGGGGCGAATCGTTTTTTTGCCCGGACGCACTTCCTTGCGTGCGAAGATGTAGCCGGTGGGTCCCAGCAGTCAGGGGGCGAATCGTTTTTTTTGCCCAGACGCACTTCCTTGCGTGCGAAGGTGTAGCTGGTGGGTCCCAGCAGTCAGGGGCGGATCGTTTTTTTGCCCGGACGCACTTCCTTACGTGCGAAGATGAAGCTGGTGGGTCCCAGCAGTCAGGGGGAAACGTTTTTTCCATGAAATACAGTGGCCCATTCGGTGGGTCCCAGCTGTCAGGTGGAGGAATCATTATTTTCTGCGTAATAAGGAGGCACTTCCTTGCTGCGGCCGTGGACCCAGCTGTCAGCCTCTCCACGTATAGTCCACGTCCGATGGAAGTCGTTCCTTGACCACGTTGACCAGGCCGCGCCGAGAGCACCACGGCGGTGGACGACGGCGAGGCCTAGGAAGGGATGACGCGGAGCCGGGGAAGACGCGGCAGTGGAAGCCCGCGCGGAGAGGAGTACGAGGGTTCACTGGTTCGGCTGCGGTGTGAGGCTGCCGTCGCCACAGGGCCTGGCCAGCGGTGGGAATAGTAGGGGGCGGTGAGGCCACCACGGCAGCACAGCCGGCCACGGGAGGCAGGAGCATGCGGCACGACCGGCGCTGCTTTGGGCGGCTGGAGCAAGAAGACCAGAGGTTGAAGAAGCACTACGGCCGTTGGATGGACATCGTACGATCACTGGAGCTAGAATCGTTCATATTTACTAAGTTGACAAAGCCCTCCGTCCCCGTCAACTTAGTTGGCCCAGAAATCATCCTCCCACTATGGTGGGTCCCAGCTAGCAGGGGGGTATTCATTTTTTTGCGTAATAAGGAGGCACTTCCTTGCGTGCGAAGATATAGCTGGTGGGTCCGACATGTCAGCGGGGGGAATGTTTTTTTCGTGAAATACAGAGGCCCTTCCGGTGGGTCCCAGCTGTCAGGTGGAGGAATCATTATTTTGCGCGTATAGTCCACGGCCGATGGATGTCGTTCGTTGACCACGTTGACCAGGCCGCGCCGAGAGCACCATGGTGGTGGACGACGACGAGGACTAGGAAGGGAACGACACGGAGCCGGGGAAGACTCGGCAATGGTTGCCCACGCGGTGGGGAGTACGAGGGTTTACTGGTCCGGCTGCCGTCGTCGGAAAATAACAGGAGGTGTGGGTGAGTAGAGGAATGGCCTGGCCAGCAATGAAGTAGGGTGGGGCGGTGCGGCCTGTGCGGCAGCACAGCCGGCCACGGGAGGCTGGAGCAGGCAGTCCCACCGGAGCTGGTTTGGGTAGCTGGAGCAAGAAGATCAGATATTGAAGAAGCAGCACGGCCGTTGGATTAACATCCAACGGTCACTGCTGCTAGAATCGTTTGTGGACTAAGTTGACAAAGCCAAAGTACACGTCAACCTAGTAGACCCACAAGTCAGCCTCCAAATCTGTCCCAAACAACATACAACCCGAAATTTCTAGCCAGATTCAAATTAATTTTAAATCTAAATATACCTTAATTTAAATTCAATGAAAATTTACCCGCACAAAAACAATGAAATTTAAAATATCAAAATCCGAAAGAAAACAGTATTTTGGAACTAATTGCCTGTTTGCTGTATTTTTTCATTTTACAGCCCATTTATTATTACTTATAGCCCATTTCTTATTACTTATAGCCCATTTTCTGGGCAAAATGCATCCCTCCTCGTCTTGAAATATTTCCGGCCCAGCAGGGCGTAGAAAAGCAAGTAGGCCTATGTTGGTTATTCTGCAAAAACAAAATAGCTGGCTAGCCATTTTCAGAAAGGAAAAAAACAAACTGGGCTGGTCATGTGCTAAACATATGAAATAAAAGCCTGGGCTAGACGGGCCACGGGTCCCGCACAACCCAGTTGATACCCTTCTCCGTCCCAAAAAACAAAATTACTGCGCGCGCTGCTGGGTCCCTACTATCATCCTCACCATGTACAGTCATCTCCTTATTCCTCTCGGTTGTTGACCATGTTGACAACACCGGAGGGCGGCGCCGCGGCGAGCGAACCAAGGCGGAGGACGATGGTGAGGCCTCGGACGAGAACGAACAGGAGCCGGGGAAGATCACAACCAGCCGTGGGAGGCGGGAGCAGGCGGTCCCGCCGGCGCTGGTTTGGCTTTGGCGGCTCGAGGAAGAAGAGACTGAAGAAAAACGACAGACGTTGAATGTCAATCCAACGGTCAAGGTTGGCACAATCGTTTGTTGACTAAGCGGACACCAAGTAGCATACTTTTTTATATATAGGAAGAAAACTGCGAGGAAAATGCGTTCGTCTGCCGTCCTCCTCACAGGGAACGTTCGCCACATAAGTGACTAGCACCCTTGGTTTTCAATCGAGAGGTCTTGGGTTCGAGTCCTAGGAACTCTCAATTTTGTCCTCCTTCCTTCCTCGCAAAAAAGGGAAAGAAAATCAAAGACTTGGGAAGGCGTACAGAACAAGCTAGTGTACCAGTAAAGAGACGTTGCCGAGTTTTAGAAAAAAGAAAGACGTGCTCCTGTAGCTGGTTCGAATCCAAACCTAGACTATGACTATATATGGTGCTATGCTACTCTGCAAGTAATGAAACCGACATATCCAACGTTCGCTTCTCCTCTTCTCTACTTACTCTGCCTAGCATCAGAAGCTCTGGCTGCAGCAACCATGTCCGCTGGCTGCTCGTCCACCTGCTCTTCAGTAGGCAACAACCAGATAGGTGCCAAGTCGCCACCCGTACCATCGCCTGTGGGTCTCATCACACCCCCGCCGGCACGCGCACCGCAGCCGATTGCTCATCGCAACCCGCTGCCGTTGGTGTGGTCCCACTGCTGCAAATCACGCAGAGTCATCCGTTGCGTCTCAACCACAATCCGCAACCCTGGCCGAGTCTTCTACAAATGCCCGAATCATGGGGTAATAATATGTTTAAGTGTTGTTCTGCTGCTTTCAGTTCCTGATTTTTTTAATAGTTTGGTTGATGATCTTCCAATTGGATTCGTGCATAAAAGGGAAGATTCGTGTGATTTGTATTTCTGGGAAGTTGCTGATGTGGGGGAATGCAACTACGCTGATTATTTGGTTAGCCGAGGAATCCCAATACCAGCAGGTTGGGGTGTTGGACAAGTAACTGAAGGAATGGCAGAAGAGGAAGATGCAGAGTAGAAGGTTAAAGATGCAGTTCCTCTGATCATGGCCAAGCAACAGCTGCTGAACGGCCTTGACAACAATGAGGAGATGAAAGAGCTTGTGAAGATAATGGGCAAAATCGATGTGCTCTGTAGGATGATTGCCTCTTTATTTGCAGTGTATGTAGCACTCGTGATGTATTCAGTGGCTACAACATGAGCACTTTGCTGAAACTAGTAATGAATGAAACCTGTGTAGCAGGCTGGGCGTAGTGTTGTGAACATCTAATGATTTCTATTAACGGAAATCAGGGGGTATCCCCTTTTACTCATATAAATAAATAAATAGCAGAGGCCCTGTCGGGTCAGCTTTGTTCTCATTCGAAGACGTCGAGAAAATTGCAGTCCAACAGCAAAATATGTCATCAAATTCAAGTTTCACAGCCAAATATGAGTACAACTAAACAACAATGTCATCATGTTTTAGTTGTCATACAATCACCAAACACAAATCAGCATACATAACAAGTGATGTTCTCACAGCAAAATACTAAACAACATGTTCATCAGGTTTCAGTTGTCATAGCGAACACAATTTCACATAGTAGATAAAAAAACGTCTTCTGACAGGCAAATACGACAAAAGCAATGTAATCATCATCCGCAGCAGCAGCGTCAACATCTTCGCCATGTGTATCAGTCTGAATCGTAATTCCCCACGGTGTCATCTTCTTCTTCGTCCTCAACGTCCTCGAACGTTGGATTCTTCTTGATCAACTCTTGTATGTCCACAGCACGACATGCAATCTTTTCGCCGGCGTCATTGATGTGATGGTTCTCAAAGATATTAGGAACATCTGTGTTATCTTGTACATCAGGAGCAGTGTAAGCATCATCTTGTTGTGCAACTTCATTAAACGAATTCCTCTGCTCAAACCTTTGCAATACTCTCCAGTCATCGCTACGTGCAAATGTGTCTTCCAAGAAAAATATCTGTGTTGCTTGATTTGCCAAAATAAAAGGCTCGTTGGTCTGGTACGCCGCCTTGACATTGATGGATTTGAAATAATCATCAGCTCTGGGTTTTGCGATCCTGGAAAATAGGTTATACCAACGACAGCACAACAGAACCACACACCGATGATCCTCAAAACTGGAGATATACTGCAACTGAACAATGTCTGTTATGTTAGCATACATTTCAGTTGTCTCTTTGTCATACGTATCCGTGCTCATGATGGCACTGTTTTGTGTCTTCCTGCCTTCGTCTCGTGCAAGGGTGTTGTAGCGCACATCTCCAACAAAGCAAGATTCACAATGTCTTACCCGAGTATCAGGACCCATTGCTAGTGAGTAAAGGGCATCATCAACTGCCTGCCCATCCTCCTGCATCTTCTTAACCTATGGTTAGAAAATAGACAAGCTGATCATCTTATGTACTCAATATATTAAAAAAAACTGACAGTGCACTTCATAATCTTACATGGTTCTTGAACCATTTCGCAAATCCTGCCATAACCAGTTTGTCAATGTTTCTTGGATTTTGCGGTAGTAACTCCTTTTTGTAGATGCTGCACAACATAGTGATTGCGTCAAACATCTAAATATATAAGAATGTGCTGCAAGTTTAGTAGATTACGATGTATAAGCTGCAGTACTGCACTTACTTGATATAAGGTAGTATCTCAGGATAGTTATTCAACACATACCAAACCATTTTGTCCAAATCTTTAGGTTTGTCCTCTTGTCGACTCTTCCCTGTAACTCGAACAGAATAATCGAAAACATTGAGCCCGGGATTGTCTTCACCCACCTCTTTGCTAACCTGATCAGCTGTTTCAATGTTTTTTGAGCAGAATGTCAACGCTTCTGTAGCAATGTAGGCCTCTACAATGGAACCTCGGGTCTAGCTCTGTTCCTAACATAGCCCTTGAAAGTGCCTAGCCGCCTTTCAATAGGGTACATCCAACCATACTGTACTGGACCTCTAAGTAGTGCCTCATCAGGTAGATGAACAGCCAAATGCACCATCACATCAAAGAAGGCTGGAGGATATATCTTCTCAAGGTCGCATAGGATAGTTGGTATCTTGTCTCTAAGACGCTCCAAAGCATCTGTCCTGATATTCCTACTGTAGAGTTCCCTGAAGAATTGTCCCAACTCTGCAACTGCTCTGTATAAGTCAGGGCGGCCCAATCCTCTAAGGATAACAGGTAAAACCCTTTGAAGTAGGACGTGGCAGTCATGAGTTTTCAACCCTTGTACGTTGTTTCGATCTGCACTGACTCTCCTTTCAGGGTTGGAAGCAAATCCATGTGGGAATCTCACACGTGACAGGACCTCGCAGAATTCTTTTCTTTTTACCTTGTCCAAGACGTACACAGCTGGTGCCATATCCCGTGGTTTACCTTCATCTTGCACCTGCAAATCCTTTCTGATACCCAGGTGTGTCAAATCAATCCTAGATTTTAAGGTATCTTTTGTCTTGCCTTCAATATTAAGAAGTGTGCCAATAATGCTGTCACATATATTTTTCTCGATGTGCATCACATCAAGATTATGCCGCAGATCCAAATCTTTCCAATACTCCAAGTCCCACAAAGTGGACCTGCGGGTAAACAATAATCTCTCTTCTACCCTGCCACGCTTCCTTTTCCCGCTACCATTACTAGGATGGTTTCCTGGTGTAATATGCCTGACCTTCTCTAATTCCACTTGCAACTCATCGGCGGTGAGCCTCTTTGGCGCATCACGGTTTTCATGCTTTGCATCGAACACATGTCTTCGGTATTTTCTAGGATGCGGCTTGTCCTTGGCAAGGAAACGACGGTGTCCAATGTAACAGATCTTGCTAAGTATTGCGTATGACAGCGGATTCCTGTCACAGCGAACACATGCATTGTAACCATGTGCCGTTCGCCCTGACATAGTGCCCAAAGCCGGATAATCATGGATGCACCAAATTATAACAGCACACAGAAAGAAATCAGCTGGTGGGCTGCTATATAGGTCTCGAGTGAGAACACCCTTCCATAGCTGTTGAAGTTCCTCCACAAGAGGCTCCATGAACAAATCAAAATCCTTTCCAGGACTTTTTGGACCTGGGATGAGCAAGGCCATCATGTAGTTTGATTCTTTGGTGCAGACATTTGGAGGCATGTTGTAAGGGATAACAAGCACTGGCCACATGCTATATGTGGCGCTCTGGTGGCCAAATGGGTTAAATCCATCTGAAGCTATAAGCCAAGTCTAATGTTTCTCGGGTCAGTAGCAAACTCTTTGTGTTTATCATTGAAGCTTTTCCACTCACTACCATGAGATGGATGGCTCATTACATTCTGATATCTGTACTCCTGGTTCCTAGAATGCCACAGTACATCCTCTCTTGTTTCAGCATCATGAAACAACCTCTGCAATCTTGGTGTAATTGGAAAATGTCTCAGAACATTATGAGGAATCCTCTTCACAGCATCGCCATCTTTCCATCTTGATGATTTGCATTTCGGGCATTCACTTAAGTTGGCATAATCCTTCCGGAACAGAACACAATTATTCTTACAAACATGGATCATATCATATCCAATTCCAACTGCACGAAGGAAATTCTTCATTTTACTGTAGGTGTGTGGCAGCTCAGACGCATCTGTGAAAGATTTGTGGAAAGCAGCCAACATCGCATCGAATGATTTGTTGGTCATCCGCTCAGATGTCTTCACCTGAAGAAAGGTGACCATAGCTGAGAATACTGACAGCTTATTTCCTGGGGTGACAACAATGTTGCATTGTTCCAACATGCGGGCCCACCGTTTTTCTTCTGCAGGTGAAAGTTCACGGAATGCACGAGCATTTCGTAGCATTGTTTCAATGTTGGTCAAACTCACTAGCTCCGCCACCACCACCTCCTCCTCCTCTTCCACCTGAGCATCAGGCAGATCAAGATGGTGATCTGCTGCTTCCACGTAGTCAATAACATTGACGTTCACAACTTCACCATGATGAACCCACCTAGTATATGTGACCGACATCCCATACAAGTGTAGATGATTTTGCATAGTTGACTGGGGTCTTGTAACTAAATTCATACAACTGCTACACGGGCAGAGCACATCTGATTTTGGACCACCGTACTCAACTCTGATAAAGTTCATGAAGTTTTCAACCCCCTCGACATATGCAGCGAAGAATCTTTGAGCAGAAGTTATCCAAGTCCTGTCCATCTGTTAGACATACAAATTAGTTCTTCTACTAGATATTACAGGAAAAACATATATGCTTTTTTATGAAGTCCAGAAAAAAATACCTAGGTCGATGTCTAAAGCTATGGCAAGATATTTGGACGAGCAGATCTAAGTAACGAAATATATGTAAAGCTAATTCAGCAAACAGATTTGAGTGCCAAATTATGGCAGGCTGTTTCAGCAGTCAATGAGGCCGAGCACATAGCCATCGAACTATCGAAGGCCATCGCAACAACAAAGATCGAGTATAAAACAGTGTAGAGCTATTTCACCTAACAGATTGGCTACTAGACCATGGCAATCTACGTCACAATAAATATATGGCAGGATATTTTAGCAACTAATCGGCCTTGGCATGCCATCTCAGCTAAGTAGATTGAGTGCAGAACATGGCAAGGAAGCTTCTTAAGCAGAGCATATTGACAGTAAACTACTTCGGCAAACATTGAGATTAACAGCGTCTATCAGCTAACATTCAGCGCTACACCGACATGAACAGGGCCTCAGTCTAGAATGCGCGTATCGTGGGAGAAGCTGACAGCCGTGCATCTCCACACGAACGTCGCCAGCGGTGGCGGCGCTGACCGCCGTGCGCCTCCACAAGAACGTAGCCAGAGGTGGCGGCGCGGCTAGAGGACGGCAGTCTATAAGAGCGTACTGTGGGAGCGAGAGGATCGCCGAACCACGGCACCGACGTATCGGCGCGGTGGGGAGGGCGGCTTTGGCGGAGCGAATGGAGTGGAGG
>NC_057811.1:399031688-399038070 GCF_018294505.1 Triticum aestivum
TCGGTTTCTCCAAGTGCAGTCCCACGTGTCAGTGAAGAGGCAAGCCGAAGCGCGTTCCGTTTGCATGAGCTGTGTGCAGGACCGAACGTGTGTGGGGTGCAATGCGACCGCGACAGGAGTGCTGTGAGTGTACCGCCTTTTTTCCTTTTAAACTAGGTGCTTCGCCCCCTCAAAATAAATTTTTTTGTTGCTTCGCGCGATCCATCGATACTACTACTAGTAATCCGGTAATCCCGACTAAAACGGCGCGGCCGGGTCTTTTCCCGCGCGATATGCTGGGAGGTTGGCTTAGTTGGGTTTTTAGGACGAGTAATGCTACACCTACGTAATCCCAGTTACCTAATTAACGTAATGTGAAACGTGTGAGCTGTTGATTGTAGATTGGGGGGAGGGAGGGGCCCACCACCATGAAAATCAGGGGAGGAGAGAGAGAGGCAATTTACGTTAACCCTTTCATAGGTTCCCGTAGATGTAGAAAGATGTGAAATGCGTGAATGTGTAGTGGACGTACTATTGGAGTGCCTAAGATAATTTGTGTATGTATAGACCCTATGTGTTTATTTTACTTTGCATGTTAGATTTGTCTCGGTTCAATAAAAAGCAGAGTTGGTGATGATGGTGTGCCTGTCATCCTGCAATATAGGCCGTCCGATCTATATCTAACGGATAGGAAGGAAACTATGACAATTTACCCGCACTCCTCTCCACATTTGCAGATAAGGCTTTCCCTCGTTCATCCTTTTCTCCCACAAGATCTTGATCTTCCGTGCAACGCACGAGCATCTTGCTAGTACTCCTACAATATGTATATTATTGTGAAAGTTCATATACACCGGCCGAGATTAATGCAAACACGACAGATTTTCATTACATTTCGAACTTTTATAGGACAGAAAAATAAAAGAAACCCGACCCTAAATCTATTCTACGGCGGCGACCGACGTCCTCCATCTGCGATCTCTATGTACGGGGGCGGGGTTCAAGACCCATGAAGTGAAGGTGCGGTCTTCGGCGAGGAAGAGTAGAACACGGGATACGGACCGGCCAGTTGGCACACCATGCCCTGCCGCCTCCCATGCCCTACTCATCCTCGGAGGAGTCCCCGACCTCGGCGGTGCCGGACATTGGACGACAGCAAGTAGGACGCGTGGCTGACGGTGCTCCCGTCGTCGGCCGCCAGTGTGGCCACCGCTTGTGCGGTCGCGTCCGCGTCCGGCTACGCCGCTATTGCGTCGCGAGAGGCGACTTGAGCGAGGGCGGCGCCCTCGAGCTTCATCCCCCAAGACAAGCTCTCCCGCAGAGCGTTCGCACTTGCAGTCATGGCGGACGTGGTGCCAGGTAGGAGGACGATGCGCTATGGTGTGGAGGTTAGCTGGCCGTTGCCGCTTTAAGTAGCGCATTCCGGTGAGGCCAAGCGTCCGGGTGCGTCATTAAGTCACCGGAGTTGGTTCCTCGGGCACCGAGCCTCTTAACGACGACATACGAACGGACGGCATGAATGCGGCCAGCTGGCGCCGGCTGGGAACGCACCGCGCGACGGCTTGAGGGACGAGGGTTTTGGTGTGTATAATAAATGGCGCGGGCGGGGGAGGGACGTCGGTTTGCTCTCAACTGCGGTCCCACAAGCGAGCAAAAACGCAAGACGAAGCGCGTTCCATTCGGTGAGCGACGTGGAGGGTCCAGCGTGCCGGGCTGCAACGCGAACGCGACAAGAGTGATGTACAGTCAAAACCGATTAACCGGTCGTCACCGGAACCACTATTCACACCAGAACCTTCGCTGCTCGGCCTACGCCAGCCACTGCCCTAAAACCACACCAAATCTCCAGCCCATTCCCCCACCTTTCGATCCCCTAGCCCGCATCAAGCGTCCGCTAGTTCGCCGGAAAGCCATGGTGTGCCGCAAGATCACTTACTACAAGATGCTGACGCTGGAGCGCCGCCCAGAAATCGCGGCGGTGGTCGGCGCCACAGACCTCCGTTCCCAAGCTCGCTTTGCGGCGGGCCAATCCCCGAGTTCTCTGGAGCCAAGCTACGAGGAGGAGGAAGCCGATCCAATGTTCATGGCGGAGGTCGCGGCGCAGAAGGCCCCCGATGGGGATGAGACGATGGACGTCGAGTTCATGCCGACGTCCGAGTCCCCCATGGTGTAGGCGGACCAGCGGTTCAACATGGCGATACTAAAGGAGGACCGGGAGGCAGAGGCTCAACTCGACGTGGAGCGCGCGCATGCTGCTGCCATCGAGGCTCTACTGCAGGCGGAACAGGATGTCGTGGATGTGAACCGGGCGGCGGAGGCTGAACTTGAGGCGGAGCGCGCGGATGCCGCTGCCATCGAGGCCCTCCTGCAAGCGGAACTGGACGTCCTGGACTTGAACCGGGCGGCAGAGGCTCGACTCGACGCAGAGCGCGCGGATGCCGCTCTCATCGATGCCCTCCTACAGGCGGAACCGGACGTCCTGGACTTGAACCGGGCGGCGGAGGCTCGACTCGACGCGGAGCGCGCGGATGCCGCTGCCATCGAGGCCCTCCTGCAGGCGGAACCGGACGTCCTCGACTTGAACCGGGCTGTGCTCTCGTCCGTGCAGAGCGCCCGCACGCTCCGCTTGAACGAGTAGCTGGAGGCCGAGGACAACCACGGTGCGGAGACACACGTCGGCAGCGACGGCTGGTTCACGCCGGCAGCCAAAGACGACGAGGCCGTCTCTTTCCGCGAGCAGTGATAGTTTTTCTTTATGTTGTTGTTTTTATGGATCTTTTGCTGTGTAAAAACATATATTTGTTATGCAAGTCGCCTCACTTGGGTCAGTCTACCATTTCAGGCGGTTGGATGAATATCCTACGTCTCCTAACCCTTCTTTCCTTCTTCCTCATATCTTCTTCTTCCCCAACAGACCACCGCACGGGCCGTACGGATACTCCCCAACATGCGGTTGGATAAACATACTCTATGAACGAAAATTATGTGTCAGCGATAGGATGGCTGAGTTTGGTTTGTTCACATGCGACAACACGTGTCAGTGAGGGTGCGTTCCCTTGGTTGGGTTTGCGGCGTGCAGGAGCGATTGTGTGAGGGTGCGGTGTGACCGCGGCGTGCAGGAGCGACCGTGTGAGGGTGCGGTGCGACCGCGACAGCCGTGCGCAAGTGTACCTCCTTCTCATTTTGAAAACTTTAGGCAAGCTTGGCAAAAATGTGTGGCGAAGTTTGGCAATGCAAGGCCTAGACCCAAACAGGATAAGTACGTACGTACTAGGAGTACTAGTGTTAAAAAAGAAAGGCGGGGTTTTCCTTCGCGGGATTTAATCGATACAAATCCTCGTTTCACGTGTCAATTAATGCGTATTTTTTCTCCAAAGACCAAAGAGCTAACCATCTCACTCCTCATCGCTTGATTAATGCAGCGCCATGCAAACCAACCTTCTCACTTCCGCATGCATGCAGGGGATATTAATGTCCTTGGTTGCTAACCCCATCAATTTTGCCTCGATTAGTGTTAGTGGCCCTTTGCAGATTGTAATTTTGATATACTGGCCTTGTGTACAAAAAATGGAGGTAGTAACTATATTTGACTTCCTTCCCCATTGCGGTGACGTCGACGATATCTTTTTTTTTGGTGGTTTGGCGAAGTGCGTTCGACGGAGAACACCATTGAGGGAGACCACGGTAAGTCGTTCGCAAGTGCCGCCTGCAAGCCGAGACAACCGCCTTATTTGCATCCAGGAAGTCCTTTACTAGTACTACTAGGAGTACTAGTGCGGTGAGATGGTTTCTCGAAGAAGACGATGGAGAAGCGGAGTCAGCGAAGAGTGAAATGATGGTTGCTTCGTCCGTGCATTTGTGATTTGACGCTTCACTGCTTTGTGATTTGTGATAGAAGGGACAGGGGAGTAGACTCTATGCTCTATATTGTACTACATGCGTCCAAGCATGGGAGAAAGAGGAGATACGTTGCATTTTTCTATTCCTTCAATCAATCAATCAGGGAGCTTCGGTTCCATATTTTTGGCTTTGGCAACACCGTCCACAATGGTTCCCACGATGCCAAAAGCTATTTTCACATTTGGCTACACATTGTGGATGCCCTTAACCATACCACTTGGTTTTGCTCCTGTGTGCTATCTATACAAATCTCAATTATATTGATCTAAAAAATTATAGAATCAAGATTAGTAAAAAGGAGGTGATTTTGCCGCGCGGATGGCGGGGGAGGTTTCTTATTTGAGCAATGCTACATCCACGTAATGGTTTACGTAAAGTTACGAACTGATGTGATGTGGGACTATTTGATTGGATTAAAGGAGAGGATTAGGCCCACCCCACCTGAAAATCAGGGGGGCATATATAGATTAGATGGAAAGTATACGTAGCAGCTACGTAGCCTTTTGTAAGTCTAGGATTAGGCTTCTTATTTTCGGAGGACGTTGTCCTGGCGGTTTGCTAACATGCGGTCCCATGTGTCAGTGCTTTACCAAGCCGATCCGCGTCCCACATGAGGCAGAACAACGGCAGAAGCAACACGTGGTTAAGTTGAAGAAGATGAGGGAGAAGCGGATTCAGCAACGAGTGAAATGATGGTTGCTTCGTCCCTCCAACTTAACTGCAGGAAAGGTGCAGCTTTGTGATTTGACGCCTCATTGCTCATTACTACGCCGGCGCCATGACTGGGGTGCTTCACCCCGGCTGCTCTGCATTGTATTCCGGTATGGCACGTGGACCCGGTAGCTTGATGTCCCACATGTCGGCGAAAGGGACTAGAAGATTTATGAAAGCGAGCGCTCCACTCTTACGACGGAGGAGTAGACGACACGACGGCCCAGTGAACTGTCACTTGTACTGTATAGTACTATAGTTTTGCTGTTTCGCACGATCCATCGATACAAACCCGATTAAATAGGAAAGGGCGGGATTTTTCCCGCGCGGTAGATGATACTGGCCATACATTTCAAAGGCAATTTTAATCTATGTAAACTGAATAATTATAAGTAACAATATGATATCTAGTAAAACTAAAAACACATATGATTTATTGTGTTAGAGTGTAGTAGTAGTGCTGTATTGCATAGTTGTTAGATGTAACATGCGAGAACGTGTAGAGATGTAGTTTTGGAGGGCCTACAGAGAGAAAAGCGTAATACGGTCACCGAACTTCAGAATAAGTTGATTACGGTCACTATATACGTTTTGCTGTTCTTATACGGTCACTTGCTCATAGTTCAGCATCGGATTGCACTCTGTTGACCGGCCAAATAGTCTGCGTGGTGCCATGTTGACTAGTTAAATTGACCACGTTCCTTGTGGGTCCCACCTGTCAGTTCGCATAGGCAAAAGGTCAGATAAACACAAATTTACGCTGGCGCGACAAGGCTCCAACCCGTGCGCGGGAATCACCTGGTTGTGTATGTGCCTGTCAGGGCCTGATGTGTGCGCATGCACGTGTAGGTTGAGCACTTGAGCGTGAGAGTGTGTGTTGGTCGTGTGGTGTACTGGTGTGTGCATGCATGCGTGCGTGCGTGTGTGCGTGTGAGTGTTGCGTGCGTGCGTGTGAGTGTTGCGTGCGTGCGTGGCTGCGTGTGTACGTGTGAGTGTTGCGTGCGTGCGTGGGTGCATGTGTTTGTGTGAGTGTTGCGTGGATGCAGTTCGTGTGCATGCGTGCGTGTGTGTATAATCACCACACCAGCTCCTGTGTGTTAAAACAGACGGCTCAGCATACCAATACAAGGCCACCTTGTCCGCTGTGCCCGCGGTCATGACTTCGAACGACCGTCCAAATATTTTTTTTGTCGTTTGTTTTCATTCTTACTAGCAAGATGCCCGTGCGTTGCACGTAACATCAAGATGCATTTGTATGACTTGTTTATCTTGTGAGAGAAAAGGATGAACGAGGGAACGCCTTATTTGCAAATGTGGAGAGGTGTGTGGGTACCTTTTTGCAAAATTGCCATAGTTTCTTTCCTATCCGTCAGATATAAATCGGACGGCCTATATTGCAGGATGGCAGGCACACCATCATCACCAACTCTATTTTTTTATAAGAGTGTATTTTATGTATTTTATAAGAGTGTAGATGTAGAGTAGATACAAGTCGACAGGTGGGCACGATGGTAGTGAGATAATGTGATGCAACACTAGAGGTGCCACGTGGAGCGTTTAACTGGTCAACTAGTCATGTCATGAGCAAATACAGAGTTGTACGGTGAGCCCGTGACTGTATAATAACCACTAAACGTAAATGGTGACCATAATGAGTGGATTCTGAAGTCCAATGTACGTATCGTGCTTTCGCTTCAAATACAATGATCGTCATTGCATATATCGCGAGAGAAAGATGAAACATGCGTGAATTTTCTGGGGGCTTACTTTTAGAGGACCTGGAGATAGTTTT